>NW_025883701.1:0-19676 GCF_002878395.1 Capsicum annuum
CTGATAACTAGTCTGACAAAGCCTCTACTACTCCATGAACTTGAGAGCCATTGGGATAGGTCCCCAACTGACTCAAACTGAACTAAAAATAATAATGTAAACACTCAAATATTGAAATGTCTGAAGATAGGCCCTTGAACCATGAGGACTCACCATGGGAGAAATGCAGACAAAGGTACTTGGGAATCACTGACGAGGCTGGGACTGAGCACCTGAAACTACATTATAAGATAATGTAGCACACAGACGTATATATGGATCAGCACTTGGGAATGTACGAAGTATATGGGGGTGTATGCATTTATATAAAATAATATCAATACTCTTTAATCAAATCATGCATGCAAATAGGAATGACTCACATGGCTTGAATAAGTCCAAAATGTAAAGCTCATAAATCATGTAGAATGAAGCATGTAACACAAATCTCGTGAGTCATTATACTTTATCTTTAAAATATGCACTCTTCTCTTATTCTCATTAATCATAGGATGAAGGAAACTTTAAACAATACTTTTAACTCATGCATATATCTCATGGGGAGTAAAACTTCTTTAATGATCAAGACGTTATACCTCTTTTGAACTCAAACACTTGGAACTCGGAATCATATAACTTTGGTTTGAAAATTGATGATCAACTCGTATTAGTAGAGAAAACTACTTCCTTCTTTGGAAAATACTCAGAGCAATTCATTCATTTTAGAAAATATCTCATCCCAAAGCTTTTAGGAAAAATATTCTATCTCAATGGAAAATACTTTAGTTTAGGGCGGTTCTCTTAACCGACATAATCTATGTGAGCTACATGGAGTCCAAAGTCTTGTCCTCCTAAGAAAGAAACCTCACGTTGGGGAGAGGTGTCATACTCTTGCCAAGGACTATAACCTCAACTCAGTAATCACTTATCTCGGCCTCAGGCTCAATCATCTCGGCCTTAGGCCCAAAATCTCAAACCTATGGTGGCACATAGTTTTGGGGTAAAAAACCATAGTAACTTACCCAACTCGGTGCTAAGTACTACTCCCTTTAGTTTATCTCGCTCATCCCATGGAAATCTACAGTAAAAATAATCTCATGCTTCATAAGAACCCAACAATCAAATCTGCAATCTCAAGTGGTAGAGTGGATTTCAAAACTCTATGACCATTAGGTCAAAACATTTCCCAATAATCTTAGAATACTCAAATCATGGGTGCTTATAGCACAATAGTTCATAAAATTGCAAGTCTCAAGTAGGGCTTAATGACCTAAAATTCAATCTCAAGTTAAAACTCATCATAATGCATAATAGATAGCATAGAGATTCATAATTCATGTGGAAATCTGAAAGTTACAGCAATCTGTCTCAAAATATCAACATAATCATACACTTCAATTTCTAGAACATTGAAACTCTTAAATTCTCAAGGAGTAACAACATAGGGTATAAACCCAGCTTCAATTTCTTAAGAAAACATACAAAAATCATGTTATTTGACTTTTAATTCATGGGAAACATCAAGATATTGCAATCAATAACAATGGGTGAAAAACCCTAATTCAATATCAGGTAAAATCTCATAGATTGAAGAAAATTATAGTTTAAATAAGCCTTTGGGCACAAGGGTGAAAGGATTACCCTTGTTCAAAACCCTGCATACCTTAGATTATGAAATAAGATGAACAAGTTTGCTTCAAACTCTTCTTCTTACTCTTGAGAGAGGGTTCTTGCAGCCTTTGAATTTGGGTAACTTAAATCTTAACTCAATTTGTAAAATCTATGGTGAGTTCTTGGATTTCTTGGAGAAGGGTTTTAGATTTGATCTTGAGAGAGAAACCCTAGCTCTCTTGTGTTTTGGATGATGAATGAAGCGATTTGCTTTTCTTGAAATATATTTGGTTGATAAAGGAGTGGATAAGACCAAAAAGACTTTTTAAAAATGAGTTAACAATACTGAACGGGGGCTGTGACAGTCGGAGCGACGGTTTGTCGCTAGCCTGACGGTCCATCGAATCATCCATCGCACGCTGATCAAAAAAAGAACATATTGCCTCAATGTGATGGTTGAAGCGATGGTCCATCGCAGTCTTGATGGTCCATCGGATTGTCTGTCACATGTTGGCCAGGATGAGACCACACTACCTCAGTGGCAATGGTCCATCACAGCCTTGACGGTCTGTCTTCCTGGCCGTCGCACTTGGGCCAGAAAAGGGAATTACTACCTTGGTTGCAATGGGCCGAACTACGGTCCGTTGTAGACTCGATGGTCCGTTGA
Source organism: Capsicum annuum (assembly GCF_002878395.1). Taxonomy (NCBI): domain Eukaryota; kingdom Viridiplantae; phylum Streptophyta; class Magnoliopsida; order Solanales; family Solanaceae; genus Capsicum; species Capsicum annuum. Next base: position 2,258 of record NW_025883701.1, read on the forward strand.
TTCGTCCGTCGCACCTGGGTGGTTCTGATAACTCTTAGTAAAATGACCATAACTTCTCACCCCGATGCCGGATTTGGATGAAATTTGTATCATTGGAAAGCTAATTCAATTCTCTACACTATAGGAAATCATTTTTTGAAAAAATTTAAAAATATTAAAACACTAATAACTTGGAAAGTCTCTTCTCAATCTTTTAGGGCCGGAATTACACTTCACTTGACACGCTCAAGGCTAAAATTATAAGGGAACTTTGCGGGGTCTTACAATATCTCCCCCTTGGAAATATTCATCCTCAAATATCGCTAGTTAGACTAGGAACACAGGAAAATAGAGTACACATAGCTGAAGTAATTTGCTAAACGGCTCAAAATCTCTCTAAACTCTTGAATACCTCAGAAATTGCAAGAACTCATGTAAGAATAGATATATAGCTGAACTTTAGATTAGAAGGGATGAATTAAGGAAGAATAATACCTTCGGATCGAACTGAACTCATGGAAAAGGGGTGCGGTTACTTGGTTCGCATGTCTGATTCTGCCTCCTAAGTAGCACCCTCAACTAACTGGTTCTACCATAACTCTTTGACCAAGGGAACCTCTTTGTTCCTCAGTCTACGGATTTGTAAATCTAGGATCTCAACGGGAATCTCATCGAATGAAAGACTATTCTGAATATCAGCTCTCTTTGAGGGATCTACTATAACAGAATCACTAATATGCTTCTTAAGCATGGAGACATGAAAAATAGGATAAACGACTGACAACTCCACAGGAAACTCAACCTCATAGGCTACTTTCCCAACATGGCTCAAAACTCTATACGGGCCAACATAAAGCAGACTAAGATTTCCCTTTTTACCAAACCTCATCACCTCTTTCATGGGTGAAATCTTCAAGTACACTAAATCACCCACTTCAAACTCGAGATCTCTTCTCCTCACATCGGTATATTACTTTTGATGACTCTGAGCTATCTTTAACCTCTCTCTAATCAACTTAACTTTCTCCATAGCTTCAAATACTGCATTAGGCCTAATCACGGTAGCTTCACCAACTTCAAACCAACCTATAGGTGATCTACATCTTCTGCCATACAAGGCCTCAAATGGTGCCATCCCGATGCTAGCATGGTAACTATTGTTATAGACGAACTCTATTAATGGCAAATGCTCATTCCAACTTCCTTTGAAATCAAGAGCACACGCCCTCAACATGTCTTCTAGGGTCTGATGGTCCTCTCAGCCTATCCATCTGTTTGTGAATGAAAAGAGGAACTCAAAACAACTTGGTTACCAAGACCCTACTGAAATGCTCTCCAAAACTGAGAAGTAAATTGAGTACCCCTATCTTAAATAAGAGACGAGGAAACTCCGTGCAGCCTGACTAACTCTTTCATATACAATCTAGCATAATCCGCAGCTGTATAAGATGTATGCACAGACAAGAAGTGCGCGGAATTAGTTAGCTTGTCAACAACAACCCAAATAGAATCATGATGATGACGCGAAAGGGATAACTTGGTCACGAAGTCCATATTCACCACCTCCCACTTCCAAGTAGGTATACCAAACTCTTGCATCATACCACTAGGTGTTTGGTGCTCTACCTTAACCTGTTGGCATGTTGTACACTTTGCTACAAACTCAGCTATATCCTTTTTCATACCATTCCACCAATAGATTTTCCATAAGTCGCGGTACATCTTGGTAGTGCCAGGATGCATAGAATACCACATGTGATGTGCTTCAGCCATAATCCTCTACCTCAGATCATCAACACACGAAACACAAAACCTACCCTGCAGTCTCAACACGCCATCTCCTCCTTGGGAGAAAACCTCTACCTTTTGGTCCTTAACTACCTCCTTTAGTCTGACCATACTAGGATCTCTATCTTGCTTCTCCTTCATTTCCAAAACTAAAGATGATTTGAAACTACTTTTCACCAAGGTACTCCTCTCAGCTGAATCAAGCAACCTAACACCTAATCTAGCCAGACAATGCACATCACGAGCTAACTCTTTCTTACTTTCCTTTATATGAGCAACACTACCCATAGAAAATCTGCTAAGGGCATCTACCACTATATTAGCCTTGCCCTGGTGATATAATACACTCATATCATAGTCTTTTAACAACTCTAACCACCTCATCTTCCTAAGATTCAACTCCCTCTGAGTAAACACATACTATAGGCTCTTATGATCAGTAAATACATCAACATGAACACCATAAAGATAGTGTCTCTAGATTTTCAAAGCAAAGACCACAACGGCTAACTCAAGATCATGGAGTGGGTAATTCTTCTCATGCGGCTTTAACTATCTAGACGCATAGGCTATAACCTTACCTCTTTGCATCAACACACAACCCAAACTAATTCTAGAGGCATCACAATACACCACAAAACCATCTGTACAATCAAGCAAAGTCAACACAGGGGCTGAAGTAACTCGAGTCTTCAACTCTTAAAAACTCTTCTCATAGGAATTTGACCACTAGAACTTAACTTTTTTTTAAGTCAACCGGGTCATGGGAGACGTAATAGAGGAGAAACCTTTAACAAAACGGTGGTAGTAGCCCGCTAGACCCAAGAAACTTCTAATATTAGATGGAGAGATAGGTCTAGGCTAATTTTTTTACAGCTTTTATCTTTTAGGGATCAACTCTAATACCTTTGACTGAAACAACATGACTCGGAAAGGCTAAAGACCTTAGCCAAAATTCACACTTACTAAATTTGGCGAACAACTAGTGACCTCTAAGAGTTTGCAAGACAATTCTAAGGTGATCTGCATGATCATGCTCACTGCGGGAGTAGACAAGGATGTCATCTATGAACACTATTACAAACATATCAAGATATTATTTGAACCCTTGATTTATGAGGTCAAAAAGTTGTTGGGGTATTGGTTAGCTCGAAAGACATAACTAGAAACTCAAAGTGACCATTACAGGTTCGGAAGGCTGTCTTTGGAATAGCACATTCCCTCACTTTAAATTAATGATAGCCAGATCTAAGGTCTACCTTGGAGAAATAACTTATACCTTGCAACTGATCAAACAGGTCATCAATTCTTTGAAGAGGATACTTATTTTTTATTGTGACCTTGTTAAGCTGACGATAGTCAATGCACATACGCAAAGAATGATCTTTTTTCCGCACGAATAGAATAGGTGTGCCCCAAGGAGAAATATTGGGCCACATGAAACCTTTGTCTAAAAGATATTTGAGTTGCTCTTTCAACTTCTTAAGCTCAGCAGGTACCATACGGTATAGTGAATAGAAATGGGACGAGTGACGGGAAGAAGGTCAATCTTGAACTTTATCTCTCTATCAGGAGGTACCCTTGGGAGATCTTCCAGAAAAAAATCGGGAAACTCATTAACAATATCAATTAACTGAATAGTTAAAGCCTCGAACTTAATGTCTTTGAATCCAACAAGGTGATAGATTTAATCGTTGGATATTAACTTTTTGGCTTGGAGATAGGAGATAAAATAACTCTTGGGAGATACCGAACTCTCAGACCACACAAAAATTGGCCCATCAGGGAACTGAAACTTGACCATATGGGTACGACAGTCTATAGATGGATAACAAGAATGAAGCCAATCCATACCCAGAATAAGGTCAAAATCCACCATGTCTAACTCTATCAAATCAGCAAGTATGACACTATGAAGAACAGTAATAGGACAATCTCTATACACTTGCTCAGAAATAACTGACTCTCCTACTGGTGTGGAGACTAGAAAAGGCTCAGGAATCTTTTTGGGACTCATTTTGAAATTCACAGCCATAAGTGGGGTCACATAGGAGAGACTTGACCCAGGATACAACAACACATAAACATCAAAACAAAAGTTGCAGAGCATACCAGTAACAACATCGGGAGAGTTCTCCTGCTCCTGATGTGATGGTAAGGCATAGAATCTGTTCTGGTGCTGACTGCCAGTAGTGCTAGATGAAGCACCCTGAATATGAGTGGGACAAAGGACAGGAGTTGGTGTAATAGTAGTTTGTGCCTGAGGTCGGGTATCTCTGGTCCCCCGTCTAGCATGCAGAAAATTTCTAAGTCCGTGGCCATACTTGCCACAACCAAAACAACCCCTCAAATTTGCAAAATACTCACTGGGATAATCCCTACCACACTTATCACAAGGAGGATAACGGGGCCTGTTACCAACAATATTCTATAACCTAGACATATAAGACCTGCTTCCTTGCTCCTGCCTGCCTCTAGGCATAAGAGCACTAGCTGATAAAGGTATTGGAATAGGTGGACATCTCTGAAATTGAGAGTGGTTTTCTCCATGGAACCTATGCTAACTATACTCATGTTGCTCAGATCTAGCCCTCTTGTTACCCCTCACTCTATCTCTCTCTCTCTAATCTTATCCACCTCTATTTATTGTGCATGCATCATCAACCTAGATAGATCCATATCCCTATGCAGCATCGCAGTCCTACACTCTTTCAGCACCAAACCAGAAACTTCTGTCACGAATTTGCTCATACTAGCTTAGGGTCAGAAATCAAATTAGGAGCATACTTGGCCAACTGGTTGAACTTCAAGCAGTACTCCTTACCAATCATGGAGCCCTACCTCAAGTTTATAAACTCCCCAATCTTTGATTCCCTCATCTCAAGCGGAAAGAACTTGTCCAAGAATGTATCTTGGAACACCTTCCAAGTCATACGAGCAGCATCCTCACCTCTACCCTTCCTCCATGATACAACCCAGTCATAAGATATGTCCTTCAACTTGTAAGATGCCAACTCAATACCTTTTTCCTCAGAAACATGCATAACCTGTGTGATCTTTCTTACCTCCTCAAGGTACAACTATAGGTCCTCACCTACCTTGGACCCAAAAACTTTGGCGAATTCATCCACATAAAATTATGGATCCTAGAAGCAGCTACATCACCTCCCTGTTGATTTGAAACTGCATCCTGGTTATTGGCCCAAACATTAGCGGTGACTGCTTGGGCTAACAACTGAAAGGCCGCTCGAAACTCTACATGAGACACAATCTTATTCAAATAATCAACAGGTTGGCATTGGTCATTATAGTTTCTGCGGGCATCCGCTCTTCGGAGAGGCATTTTATAAAATAGGAGAGCATAAATTATTAGATAAGAGGGACAACTACAGGCACGATGGAATCTAAAAGAAAGAAAAACTTTTTCATAAAATGTCTTGCAGCCTCTTGCTCATAAATATGGCACGCTATACACCGATGATCAAGACTCTACTGAAAGAGGTTTGTCAGACTCCCTAGGACTCCTTTAAAAACTTAGGCTCTAATAACAAGTTTGGAACGACCCAAAATCACCTCTCGGGATGTCACATAGTGCTTAGGGATATATGTAGCCCCAAGCTAACTCTTTGAGCCAATCACTTCTCATAATAACTTATTCAAGAAGGAATATACAAAACACTAGCACTTTCATATCAAATGAAAGGAAATACGAAGATAATACTCGGTCCAAACGACCATAATATAGGAAATCTCAATACAACCACAGTCTGATAACTAGTCTGACAAAGCCTCTACTACTCCATGAACTCGAAAGCCATTGGGACAGGTCCCTAACTAACTAAAACTAAACTGAAAACAATAATGTAAACACTCGAATACTGAAATGTCTGAAGATAAGCCCTCGAACCATGAGGGCTCACCACTGGAGAAATGTAGACAAAGGTACTCGAGAATCACTGACAAAGATAAGACTGAGCACCTGAACCTACATTATAAGACAATGTAGAACATAGACGTATATGTGGATTAACACTTGGAAATGTATTGAGTATATGGGGGTGTATGCATTTATATAAAACTATATCAATACTCTTTAATCAAATCGTGCACGCAAATAGGAATGACTCATATGCTTGAATAAGTCTAAAATGTAAAGCTCATAAATTATGTAGAATGAAGCATGTAACATAAATCTCGTGAGTCATTATACTTTCTCCTTAAAATCTGTACTCTTCTCTTATTCTCATTACTCATAAGCTGAAGGAAACTTCAAACAATACTTTCAAATCATGCATATATCTCATGGGAAGTAAAAATTCTTTAATGCTCAAGAACTTACAACTCTTTTGAACTCAAACACTTGGAACTCAGAATCATATAACTTTGGTTTGAATGACGATGATCAACTCGTATTAGTAGAGAAAACTACTTCCTTCTTTGGCAAATACTCAAAGAAGTTCATTCATTTTAGGAAATATCTCATCCAAAAGCTTTTAGGGAAAATATTCTATCTCAATGGAAATATTTTAGTTTAGGGAGGTTCTCTTAACCGACATAAACCATGCGAGCTACATGGAGTCCAATATCTAGTCCTCCTAAGAAAGAAACCTCACGTTGGGGAGAGGTATCATACTCTTGCCAATGAGTATAACCTCAACTCAGTGATTACTTATCTCATCCTTGGACCTAATCATCTCTGCCTTAGGCCCAAAATCTCAAACCTATGGTGGGACGTAGATCTAAGGTAAGAAACCATAGTAACTTATCCAACTCGGTACTAAATACTACTCCCTTTAGTTTATCTCTCTCATCTCATAGAAATCCACTTTCAAAATAATCTCATGGTTCATAAGAACCCAATAATCAAATCTCTAATCTCATGTGGTAGAGTAGATTCTAAAACTCTATGACTATTAGGCCAAAACATTTCTCAAAAATGTTAGAATACTCAAATCATGGTGCTTATAGCACAATAGTTCATAAAATTGCAAGTCTCAAGTAGGGCTTAATGACCCATAATTCAATATCAAGTTAAAACTCATCATAATGCATAATAGATAGCATATAAATTCATAATTCATGTAGAAATATGGAAGTTACAACAATTTGTCTCAAAATATCAACATACTCATATAATTCAATTTCTAGAACATCGAAACTCTTAAATTCTCAAAGAGTAACAACATAGGGTATAAACCCTTTGAAGAAAACATGCAAAAATCATGCTATTTGACTTTCAATTCATAGGAAACATCAAGATATTTTAATCAATAACAATGGGTGAAAAACCCTAATTCAATATCATGTAAAATCTCATAGATTACTAAAAATTATAGTTTAAATAAGCCTTTGGTCAAAAGGTTGAAATGATTACACTTGTTCAAAACCTCACATACCTTATATTATGTAATTGGATGAACAAGCTTTCTTCGAACTCTTCTTCTTAATCTTGAGAGAGGGTTATTGCAGCCCTTGAACTTGGGAAACTTAAATCTCAACTCTATTTGTAGAATCTATGGGGAGTTCTTGGATTTTTTGAAGAAGGATTTTAGATTTGATCTTAAGGGAGAAACCCTATATCTCTTGTGTTTTGGATAATTAATGAAGCCCTTTGATTCGCTTGGAATATATCTGGTTGATAAAGGAGTGGAAAAATCTGAAAAACCTTTTTAAAAACAAGTTAAAAATACTGAATGGGGGCTGAGATGGTTGTAGCAACGATACGTCACTAGCCTGATGGTCCATCGGATCGTCCATTGCACGTTGGTCGAAAAAAGAACACACTGCCTCAATATGATGGTTGAATCGATGGTCCATCATAGTCTTGACGATCCATCAGATTGTCCTTCGTACGTTGGCCAGGATAAGACCACACTGCCTTAGTGGTAATGGTCTCAGCGACGGTTTATCACAACCTTAACGGTCCATTGTCCTAGCCGTCACACTAGGGATAAAAAAGGAAGTTACTGGCTTGGTTGTGATGGTCCATCGCAGGCTCAACGTTCCGTCAGATCGTCCGTCGCACCTGGGCAATTCCGACAACTCTCAGTAAAATGGCCATACCTTCTCACCCCGATGCCAGATTTGGACAAAATTGGTATTGTTGGAAAGCTAATTCAATTCTCTACACTATAGGAAGTCATTTTATAGAAAAATTTAACAATATTAAAAGACTAATCACTTGGGAAGTCTCTTCTCAATCTTTTAGGGCCAGAATTACACTTCACTTGACACGCTCAAGGCTCAAACTACAAGGGAACTTTCTAAGGTCTTACATGAATGAAAGTAATTCTGACCCTAATAGTTGATAGTTTTATTGAGGATTCAGGTTTGAAATATTTTATTTTGGATCATTTAAGAATAATACATTATTGATGTGGATGTTACCAATTATATTTTTTTGTTAGATGTAATGGTTTACATTAGACTTGTATTTAATGTTATTTTTGAGAATTATTGGAGGTTTTGAATATATTTTTGGCTAATTGTATAATTTTTTAATTTAATTTATGTGTGAATTATTACTTAGAAATATTTTTGGGGATGTACATGAAAATTGAGAATATTTGTTCTTGCGGATTACTAGGGTCATTTCATATGAATTTTCATGAGAAATAGTTTCATAAATATCTGCAAGAAATTTTCTTTTGTTAATTAGGAATTTTCACCTTTAAACTTCCTTTGAATTTACTTGGAAATCTTCGTGGGGAATAATTTTTGAATTTTTTGTGAAAATCTGCGTGTAAAATCTTTTTTTTTGTATGAAATTTTACCGAATAATTCATGCCAAATTTTGATAGTTAATCGCAAATAAATTCATAAATAATTTACCTGTGGATTATTTTCGCAACTAAATTACCTAGGGATTTTATAAATCTGCAGGTAATAATTACCTGTGAAGGTATTTTCTTTGGATTCTAATTGGTAAGAAAATCTGTAGGTAATCAAATTACTTAGGCATTTTACCGCATTATCCCTATGAAAATCCCCAGGTAATAAGTATTTTTCTTGTAGTGCGTGTGAGCTACCATTTGTGACATTTTTTTTTATTGCAGGTGACGTTCTCATATTATGTATTTATGTATCTTATTTTCCAATTTTCTTAGTCGGCCTATGATACTTACTGAGTTCAAGTGGACTGTACTCATCCCTACAGTGTCCTTTCGGTACAGATCTAGGTACGAGTGCACCATGCAGTAGGTGAGATCATGCGGTTGATCATTGATTCTTCAAGGTATTTTACGCTCTATGCTTTCAGAGTCAATCTTAGATCTCATCTTATTCGATTCATGTCTTTATTTTGTATTCAGAGACGGACTTGTACTTTTCAGATTCAGTTGTATTTTTCAGCTTTGATTTGTTATTAGATTGTTCTCATACTATGACACTAGGTTTTAGGATGGTTTATGGTATTATTATTTTTTAGACTTCTGCTATTATGTACATGTATTGTTTGACTTTGCTCTAGAAGTCTTGCCTTGGCATTTGCATTATGATTTCTTATTATATATCAGTTTGGGTGATAGACTTACTAGACAGGGCTTAGCAGCGATATGTGTCATCATGACCTTAATTTTTGGATTGTGACATCGATAAGTATGTAAGATATGTAACTCAAAAATAAATATAGTCTAACTACAACCTAATTAGAATGTCATAAGACCAGAAGGCACAAACAAGAAAGGAATAATCAAATCGAACCCCCATAAGCCTTGTGGATATAAACAAGGAAGAGATATTGATAATAATAAATATAAAGTGTGCCCACATATGATAATATAATTGGAATCTCTCCTACACCATAAATTCTAAACTTGAACCGGAACTAGTACATAAGTTTAAAGTAAAGATAATTTAAGGTGATATCTCTCCTAAATTTCAAAAAAATGCAAATCCCCTTAACAAACAGTCAAATCTATAAGAGAAGCGAGTGTCAGTCAGTATCCATAATCAAGGTCCTTAATAGTTAAAGATAAGTCTCGCACAAGTTACAAGTCTAGCCGAAGATTAATAACCTATCCAAATCGTTCTAAGTTTCATGATTTAACTCAAGGTAAAGAATGAATGCCCCCTAATTATAAAGGGACTAATTTAGGTATCTAACTTAAAGAAAAGAGGTTCAGCGGAGCACAGAGAATAAGAATAGGAAAAACATCTAACTTTTCATAAATCAAATGAAAACTTCCATAAAACTCAGTCTCATCCTTAACATGATACTTTTAATATTAATAAGAAAGATCAAATGATCATGAAACGGACACGTTAACTATAGAACAATAGGAGTTTAGCAATACAGGTGAAAAGATGGGTCCTCATTTTTCTTAAACTCAAAAATGTTATTATTTTTATTGAAATATTTTCACTGTACAAGCACTTTTAATCAATTGCAACTCACAACTTCTTAAAAGAAATAATAGTGCTAGTAGTATTAGTTTCTAAAAATTGATAATGATCTTGTAATCGCCATTTTTGAGAAACTCTTCCACGATATCAAAGTAGTGTTCAACACATTACCTTCTATGTACCATCAAGGCATTATTTTTCATTTTCCTTGAAAACATTAGTAGCATCAACATTTCTTCGTTCCTGAATTATTGAATTTTTTTCAAGTTGGCGACGAACTAAGTTGCAAGTATTAACTTTATTTTCTTCAACAGCCGATTGAAGAAGCGTCTTAGTTTTTGATTCTTCACATACTTCAAACTTATATTCTTCTCTAAAATATTTTTCCATCTCAGGAACACCAATGGATCATCAAATTCTTTTATTTTTATCTACTTTAGGAAAAAATATTCCCCGTACGTCATCTACTAGCCCTACATTCAACATAAATATGCAAGAACCATTTGATTTATTTGAACATAAGTTTAATTCATAAAAATATAGATTAAAAGGATATTATAGAAAATATTTTAAAATATTACATGATTATATTTCAAAAATCATGTGTTAATTTTCTAAAATATATCTAGTAAAATAACAAAGGTTCATATAAGCTAACTTATATATTATCTTTATAAATCATATGTATATGAAAAAATGGCACGTGAAGTATGACATAAGTTTTGATACTGAAAAATAAACCATAGATATAAATTAAAAAGAACTTAAACTAACCAGTTTGGACCATATGATTAACCTTTTTGTGAACAAAAGAGTCCAATGTATATATCAACATCAATCCAAATAAAACAACCGTCGTAGTTTGATTTAAACATGAAAATAGGATCTTCCACAAGTGTTCCAATGTATGAATTTGATCAACCAATGATGATTGGAGCATATCAACGACTTATAATTTATTTTATATTGCTAATGACTTGAGTGCAGAAATTCTCAGTTGTAAAACCAGAATCTGGTAAGATTTCACCTTGCATATATGAAGAAATGTGTGTGTGTGTGTATATATATTATATTATATAAATAAAATATGATATGCATATATTTTTAGTAATGGTCAAATGACATCCATTCTCACATAAATCAAAGATTTGACTTCATTATTAATGAAGTGGGTCGAAAATCCTAATGTCTTAGGTTCATATCTCTAGTAAAGAAAAAAATACTATATAATTTTGTTATATAAATTCAAGATTTAGTACAAATATTAATGGCACATAGATCTGCAAGATACATAAAATACCCCAAAGTGTTAGTTAAGGCGTACGCAAACTAACCCGCGATCAACACCATTTTGAAGTATTTAAATTTTAAAAATATTATTCATTTTTCACTCAAATCATTAATCAATATAATTTAATTTGTCAGAAACCACAATATTGAAATAATTGTATGCATTTTCGTAAGAATCTATAATTACTAATATTAAATTATTTGAATAGTCGTTTAGTGTAAATACTATTTGTAAATAAATATTTACCTAGCAAGTTGTGTGTTACACCTTATTTTTTAGTGTATGTGATCTTGTTGGTGACAATGTCAAGAACCTTAAAAACTTACAATGTCAAGAACCTTAAAAACTTACATTTTGTCAGAGTTGATGATTTCTACTGAAGAATGGGTTGCAAAGTCAACAGAGAGATGAGATTTTCCCATCCATGTAGCTCCCAATATAAACACCACTTTATTCTTGTTCAACTTGTTGATATTGTTGATGGATGTATTCATTTTTATGCATATAAATAAAAATAAACCTATTATTAGATTAAAGTAAAAGACAATAACATAAAAATTGTCAATACGCAAGGAATTTAGATATTGTGAATTTTAAGTTAATAAGTAGAAACTTTGTTGTAGAATTATAATGTATATGTTATTTATTTTCTTCATAACCTTTCTTGAGATAGGATATGCTATGTAAAAATATATTTTTCTTGAATGTGGTTATGAATGAAAGGATGTTATGTTTTTATAGTAAAATGTGATTATGGACTTATTAATTGATAATTCTAATTAGCATAAATCGATATCTTTTAGGATAAGAATAATTTTTCTTTCTAATAATATTTTCATTCTATTAAGTAGATATAATCAAATACATTTAAATATAAATCAATTCATATTCAAAAGTGAAAAGAAGATATACATAATCAAAAAATAAATATCACTAAAAGTTAACTGTAACCTTATTATATACTAGAGTAAATGATAACTGACAATTATAACTGGTATTGTATTTGAACCACGTAACTCCCTCCATATGAAAGTTATAATCATTCCATTGAGTACTTAATTTACAATCCCAAAGAGATCTAAGAGAAACTCGTCCATGGATTGTAATTATCATATTATATATAAGCACAACTAATCAAATGATCGATGATTGTGGATAAATATCTAATCCTTTAGAATAATTTCATATAGGTATTACTAATCATATATTATCTACAAAAATATTTTGACTATTGATGATGCCCAAAACTACACCTCCAAGAAGTATAAAGTAATCGATGTCAAAATATAGTTATCCAAATAGATTGGGCTCGAACCCACAGTGAATAGGCTAGAAATATCTCTCGAATTTGTTGAAATCACCAGGCAGTGCAGAAAAGTAAATGGAGGGATTTGCAGTAATCAATAAACGAAATAAGATTTGAACGCTTTTGGTTGTAATCAATCTGAAACAAACACTAGGCTTGTGTTTCCTATGGCTTCTAACTCTTTAGGTTAATTATGCTCAATCCAACTATATCAGTACTTTCCATTTAGAATCTAAAAAGTTATGTATCACCAACAGTCTCTCAACACCCAATAGGGAATCTCACTCATCTCCTCTCGATCTTAGATGTTGCTTTACAATTCCTTGTCTTGGATCCCGGGTTAACTATTTCCTCTCAAATTAAAGTTAATTAGAAGAGAGCTGATATCCTTGAATCATTATTGTGATCTTATTTTTCCAGTATCTACCTCTCTCTCAGTTAATATCAAATACAGGTTGGTTCCAAATGTTTGCAACAGTTAAGAAAGAAATCAAAGAGAAGAAAATCAAAATACATACAGCAACAATGATCTAGAAGGAATCTACACTTTTCCTAATTTTTTAATGCGCCAGGGTTCCCATAAAACTAGCTAAGGAAATTGCCACTCATAGTTGTGAAACAATTCATAGAATTCAATAAAGAAAGCAAAAAATTAATCTTACAATAATAGATGAAGAAAACTCTGTCACACCCCTTTTACTCTCAAGGGTTCGGGTCAAAGGGTTTTTCCAATTAAAGTGATGGTTTTGAATAGAGATTAATTAATTTACAGAGTAGCCACTTGGAATTGAATTATGGTGTTCCAAGTCACCTTTTTGAATCCCTAATCAAAAGAAAATGACTCTTTCTATTGGCCTGCGAAAACAGAAGACCGGGTAAGAAATTCTATTGATCGAAGAGAAGGTGTTTTGCAGAAGATCGAGTAAGAAATTTTATTGACTGAGGGGAAGGTGTGAGGCACCCCTTGAGTTTCGTGGTTAAAGCACGGTCTCTTTATTGACTTATCTTGACTTAAACTATTTTGGATAAATTGTGTTATGGCCTAAATTCACTCATTTTTTATTATACTAAACTTGTCATTATCATATATTAAATATCCAAGAAAATTAATTTAAGAAAAATATTTATCAAGGTGCATTATTGCATCATTGAATTTTAAAATGTCCCGGAAAGATTCTTACGCCGCATTCTTAATTGACACAAAAAATTTAAACATTCCTAAAATTTGTCTAGCATTAAAGACATTTGTTTTGTCTCTTAAAAATTCGAGATCATTTTCCTATTCGTATTATTACTCTCTTCACTCTTTTATTTCAAATTTCCAACACATTTAGAATTAATCCGAAGCTCTCCTCACTTCTTCACACTAATAAGTAATTTAACCTTAAACAACTCTAGGTCGATAATCTAAATACTAAGAGCCTAGAGAGATTAAATAGTCTACCTCTTAAGTTACTTTTAAAAAACAATCAGAAATAAAGCATAACAAGATGATAATATGATAACCAATTTTAATTAATAAACGTACATATAGACAAGATATTGACCATCAAAGTCGGGATATGTAAAAAAAAAGAGAATGGAACATTTTGTGAAATATGGTTTAAAAATAAATAAGTCGTGACAAAAACTACTTTCTTTAGTTCCCAATTTTAATTAGTTAAAGACTTATTACTATTTTTATTTTTTTAAAAAAGCATTTTGGGACTCAAAAGAAGTTTACTAATCGATACTACTTATAATCCTTCAATTATTAATCGATTAATCTTTTACAGTAACTATTGATTTCCTAAACATGCCAAGAATCAACTTTTATAAGCCAACTTTCTTCTTCAATGTCAAATAAACAAAATTCATACCAAACTATTCAACTTTTATTTCATCATGTTATGTAACAAAAGAATCCATAGACAAAATAAAGAACAATATGAGAGAATACCCAGTGCAGCTACTAAACCAAAATAACCAATTTAAGAGCATGAGAACACCAAGAAAAATTGATTAACAAATATCATGGAATGATATTATAATGACACAAAATTCATTCATGCTTCTATTCACGGTGAAAGTTATAAAAATAAATAGTACGGAATTGATAAGGACTTGCATGATGAATTATACTGAGTAAAGAAGCAAAATTCCGTCACCGGAAAACTCAAAACGGAAAAACGTCGAACTTCACTTTTCACCCGTATGTTTCTTCTTCCTCTTATCTCTATTGTTTCCTTTCTTTTTTTCTTGCTTTCTTGTTACTGTTTTTTTTGTTTGTTTTTCTTTTCAATCTTCTTCTTTCTTACTTAGTTTTTCCTTTCTTCTCACTTTCTGTCTCTTTTTTTTTTCTTTTTGTTTTCACTTTTCGACAAAATGTTCTTCCCCCCTCCCCCTTTTGTGTTTTTTGTGTGTGTATATAAAGAGGGACGTAAGGGAGGGATTTGGGAAAGTTGAGAAAATATAGGGGGTGGTTTTAGGTTAGTAGGAAAATGGTTACTAAGGGTGATGAAATTTCTCCTTTTTTAATAAAAATTTGAAATAAGTATAAAAATAAATAATAATAAAACTTAAAATAAATAAATAAATAAAATATTAACTAATTCATTTTTATACTTAATATAATATAAGAAAAATTTATAACTAGCCTAATTAAGATAATACTAAAACTACTAGCTTATTTATTAAAATTAAAAAGGAAATATATTTTTAAAATTTTTCATTAATTTTAAAAATAAAATAAAATAAAATAAAATAATTAAAATTTCCAAAAAGGTAACTTTATTTATTTATTTATTTTCAACTAAAACTTATTAAAAATTAAATAAGAGTTAAAATAATATCAGACTAAATATAAATATTTAATACCCAAAAATATATATATTAAATTCGGAAGGGTCAAAAATTTTGTATCTACATTTTGCCCCTCTTTGTGTGAAATCTCAAAGAGTTTTCTTACAAAAAGTAGACAAAGAGGTGATTTTTGACCCTCCAATTTTTCAAAAAGTAAAGATAAAACAAAACAAAATAAAATAAAAGATGTGACTGAGTCTTGATTTTGGACCGCCTACATATCCCGGGTTATAAGGGAATCAGGTCACTTGTATTTCATATAGAGTAAACTGGTGTTATAATGAGTTAGAGTTCGAGTCAGGTTCTGTCGAGTCTCCGATTTGCGACTTCGGCTTTTTACATCCAACTAAAATAAAACAAAAATTGAAAATAAAGATACAAGTGATCCTATCTATGCAACTTTTTTGGAATCTTGACTTGAATCTTCATGAATTTCAAGTGGTGATACAGTCGTTATTTTGAGTTGAACTTGAAAAATGAAACGTTCCTCTATGTCGACTCATGATATTGGAGAGGAACTTCAAAATTGACTTATTCTTCACACTTTTTCTGACTTGAATTTCAAAATCTTCACCCTATTCTTCAGGAGGGCTCCTGAAATTCCTTTTTCTTCACCTTGTTCTTTAGGAGGGCTCCTGAACTTACAATTTTTTTCACCTTGTTCTTCCGGCGGGCTTCTGGACTTACAATTTCTTCACCTTGTTCTTCAGGCGGGTTCCTGGATTTCTTTTTTCTTCACCCTATTCTTTAAGCGGGATCTTGGCTTGTTATTTCTTTACCCTTTTCTTCAGGAAGGCTCCTGTGTTGTGTTCTTCAGGTGGGCTCCTGGACTTTCTTTTTCTTCACCCTGTTCTTCAGGAAGGCTCCTAGACTTACAATTTCTTTACCCTGTTCTTCAGGTGGGTTCTTGGATTTCTTTTTTCTTCACCCTGTTCTTCAGACGGGTTTCTGAATTTCCTTTTTACTCACCCTGTTCTTCAAGCGGGTTTCTGAATTGATTTTCCTTCACCCTGTTCTTCAGGTGAGCTCCTGAACTTGCTTTTTCTAGTTTTCAAATATGTTCCTGAGCTCAAAATAAAAGGTTGAACTGAAAAATAACATCCCATTCATCAAGAGGGTCCAGAGCAAAAATAAATTTCCATTCTTCAGGAGGGTCCTATGTAAAAAGTAAATTCCCATTCTTTAGGAAGGTCCTGATCATAAAAATTAAATTCTTATTATTCAGGAAGGTCCTGTCCCATTCTTCAGGAGGGTCCTGAGCAGAAAGTAAAATTCAATAAAACACGAAATTTTTTTTTATCCCAGTTTGTGCTAGAAAATTTTAGGAGCATCATCAGATTATAATTTTTGAAAAGTAAAGAAAGAGTGTGAATCAAAGCCTTGCTAAAGAAATGTGTCTCATCAGAGTAAAATTAATGACCAAAATTAGGAAGTGTGTCTCCTCAGAGTTAAATTGAAGGACTCGACTAGAAAGTGCGTCTTCTAGGAGTGAATGTTCAAGTTAGGAAGTGCTTCACCTAACAAATGAAAACTAACTTATTTAAACTAGGAATTCCGTCTCCTAGGGGTTAAATAAAATGACTCAACTAGAAAGTGTGTCTTCTAGGAGTGAATATTCAAGTTAAGAAGTGCTTCACCTAACAAATAAAAACTGACTTACTCAGACTAGGAAGTGCATCTCTTAGTGGTTGAATGAAGTCACTCAACTAGAAAGTTCATCTTCTAGGAGTGATGGTTCAAGTTAGGAAGTGCTTTACCCTCCAAATGAAAACTGACTTAGTCAGACTAGAAAGTGTGTCTCCTATGGGTTGAATGAAATAACTCAACTAGAAAGTGTGTCTTCTAGGAGTGAATATTCAATTTAGGAAGTG
>NW_025883702.1:0-4380 GCF_002878395.1 Capsicum annuum
AGTAATACATAAATAGAGTAGTATTTATGTGGATCAAACAACATCGTAGAATTAAATACAATAAGGATTAAGTAAAGAAACAACACATCATACTACAAAAACTCATGGACTGTAGGATGAATACTTATGTTTGTATCATCGCCTCTACATCCTCTGCTACCACACACCACCTCCTCTACTTTCTCGACGACCCCGTCTCCCACCGCCACTCCTACCTTGACTACTTTGTCCCTCGTCATATACATTATAGTATTTGGATCCCCATCTCCTATCATCCCCACGAAAGGTGTTTTGATGTGAAGATCTGTTTCTATTGATCTAGGGCCTTCCACGTGAATGAACCTCCCTCGAATTTCTTACAAATATTGCATCAGTATTGGAGTCTGAATCAGGAACATTAGGGAAAGCCATGTCATCTTCCCAGTTCAAGTATTCTTTGAAATAAGCTTTCAAAATATTCTTCGAGTCCCTGCTTCTAATGGGATAGTCCAATGCGATGTCGTAGTTTTTATCAAACCATTTCTTCTTTACATTGTACAATCGGTATTCATCCGTCATTGTTGGGTACACTCTTGGAAAGAATTTACTCAAGTGGGGGCAGACTATGTCTCTCCTCCAGCGGCGAAGTATATATCTATCGTGAAACAGGTGAATCTTTTTGAAATTCATCGTACTCATAATATGGCAGCATGCAATCCTTTCACTTTTGAAGGTCTTGCAATTGCATTCAATATGTTGATTGGTGGGACGGTACTCCACGGTGAAGACAAAATTATTACTGTGATAATCACTTTGTATCGAAAATTTGTCACATTATATACCTCAACTCCCTCCACAATCGACATGCCTTTCAACTTCGCAGTGAGGTACCTTTACAACATGCACCCTAAAGAAATCATAAATAGTGTGGGTGTAGTGGTGATAAATCTGCATATCCCAATCGAATGGGGCGATAGGTCGTACAAGTTATTTTCTTTCTCTAGCTTGGCTCTCCATTTCCTTCTCATATTTAAACCTGAGGACAACCTCGTATTGCTTAATAAACTGTTTTAGAGAGCTTCAACCATTGATGTAGCCATCAAAGAAGGCGTGCATTGACTTACACCTTTGCGTGGACATCATGCCAGCCCAAAAAAGGTGCTCAAGAAATACGGGAACCCATTTGGACCACTCCTAATAGAGACTTTGGAACCAAATTCGTCGACCCATGTCGTACTCATCAACAAAGGTCTTCCGTTTATCCTCAAATTTAGCAATTGTAATGCTGTCAAAGATGACCGCTTTGAAGCGAACCTTGGCATGCTTATAATTCCTCACCGCCCTAAGCTTTGTAGGTAGCTTAGTAAAAATGTGTCAAATGCAATTCCTGTGGACAGTATGTGGCAGCACCTCACGAATGACTGCCTTAATACTCTCACGTTGGTTTGTGAGGATAACCGTTGGAGGGTTTTCTCCCATGGACACAAGCCAAGTTCTGAATACAAACGCATATGTTTTGATGTCCTCACTCGTCAGCGAAGCACATCCCAACAGTATAGATTGGTTGTGATGATTAACACCGATGAATGAAGCAAATGGCATGCACCACTGATTCATGAGGTAGGTTGTATCAAAGCATATGACGTCGCTGAAGTTGTTGTAGGGAGCCTTACAATGTGAGTGCACCCACACAACATTTCAAAGTCTCCCAGTATTATTAGAGTCTATTCAATAAAGAAAATTCTCATCCTTGGACTGCATTTCCAAAAAGAATCTGTGCAACATGGCAGCATTGCTGAAACGTGTTCGGAGCCTCCGTTGCTGAAGAATGTAGTTACGATAGTCCTTGGGAGTGCACGATATTCTGTCAGGACCTCCAGCTTCAACCTCCAAGAGTCTTATGCTCTTTCAAGGCCTTAGACCTGCAATGTCGTGCGCTACTAGACTTCTCTTCAAAGTCCTGCTCAATTCCCTATGGCAAGGCAAAAAACGTGGCAGTGCAGGTTCCAACTCATGATTGTGCTCTAATATAACCCTTGTCACAACGCACGAACCATCATTTAACACATGAAAGTTAACTCTAGCTTTGCAATCCACCCGTTTGCTTTGATACCTAGGTTTTATTTTTCGATACTTATCAAACCCAGATGTCACATACTTTATTTGGCCAGCCAGTTTTTTTGTACTTTCTTAACAACTCCAAAATCAGTCAAACGACTGTGTTTGTTATAAAATGCGAATGTGGATTATACTCAACAAAAAGACATACCTTCAACAGGGTCTGCCGTAAATTGCTCGTCGGTGTAGTTATCATCATGTATTGCACCTTCCTCTTCTTCAACACCATCCTCCCCATGATCATATTCTTCGCCATCGAAAACACTTAAATCTTCATCTTGAGTCGATTGATGAGACCGATTCATCTCCTCATCGACCAAGTTGTGAAGGGTCTTCGTCGTCGGTGTACAAATATCGATCAGGACCACCACCATAGCCACCATGTGAATCTTCATTGCCGTGCAAACTATCACTGTTCTCCAACCCCAAAACGTCATTTAATATTGCTCTTAATTGGCTACTCGAGTCATTATGATCTGTTATGCCACAATTATATGATAAAGGATAGAAAAATTAATGACAAAGTAGAATGAAAAATAGTTAAGAGAATTTAAAAGAGTAAAGTAAAATGAATAGTGAAAAAAAAATCTAAAAGAGGAAAGTTAAAGAGTATAGAAGAAGTTTGTTGTGAGAAAAAAAATTAAAGTGGTTTTACATTTTTGGAGGGAAGATTGCACGATTTTGGAGCCAAAAGGTACTCGGGTCATTTCACCGATTTCGAGTCCTTCGAGTCACAACCCCCCGAGTTGTTATACCCTTTTTTTCACTCCGAAAAGATTTCAATGTTATGTTTGAAAGGGTATTAATTATTAAAGTGACAAAATGAATATTTTTTTCGAAAAAGAATTATTTTTACATTCAAAAACCTCAGAGTCGCCACTTGGAATAAATCGGGTGTGCCAAGTCACCCTTGGATATTCTTTTTCAAAACGGTTTTGACTCTTTAAAACTGATCCACGAACAGAGATTCCGGCTAAGGAATTCTATTGACCAAGGAGAAGGTATTAGGCATCCCTCGATCCCGTGGTTCGACCACGGTCGCTTGGTGAAGCATATTGGCTAATCTGACACTACAAATGTACAAACCACACAAAGGCACGTAAAACAATCAATCGAGCAAACAAAACAAAACAATCCCAAAATTTAGTGTTCAGTCCAATTATACAGTCCAAAAATATCAACCTACGCTAACCTACACTAGTCATAAACTATGCTCCAATGCTTTACCCTATGCCTCGGGCCTTGATCATAAACCTCCTTCAAAGAAAAAATACATCGGGGCATTCCCCGGTGAATAAATACATGAAACCTCGGAGCATTTCCCAGCTAAATGAATACACTTGAATCACGTACGATAAACTAGACAATATTCACCACATATACATTCAAACATTCATCAAAACACCATTCCTAGACTTTTCCTACTCGAACCTAAACTTTTACCTATGAATTTCGATCTAAAACGTGATATTATCAAAGTTAGCAAATTCGACGCATATTTTGCATCACGCAAACATCAATTAATCAATACGAACTAATCACATTCATTTTTCTATCCTCTTTTAGTTCTCACCCCCAAATCCATTCTCAACATGATTAAACCAATTCAATTTCGCAATCCACCAATCAAGTAAATCAATCACGCATCCACACAAATAATTATTCATCATCAACGGAGATCAACTAACACACGATATTCAATCAAACACATCAAATATGATAAATAATGAAATAAACAGAGGAAAGAGTAAAATTAAACCTCGATTAAAGCTTTTAAAATATTGAAACGATCGAATGGAGCTTCGTGAATTCGAAACCTCAAACGTGACCTCGAAATAGCCTCAAATGAGTTAAGAAGCAAATTCGTAGCTCAAAGAAAAATTAAAACCAGCAGAGAAACCTCGATGGCTCACCGAAATCAGGGCCGGGTTGTCGTTACCTATCACACCGAAGCCCCGATAAACTAGGAAGCAACGACACAATATTTCCCGATCAAATATCATCGGGAATAAATAGAAACAGTAACAAGTTCGAAGTTTGTGGGTTATGATCCGGCATCCTTCACCGGAACAACACTGAATTGAGGCTCCGATGAAGATTCTGGCACTATTCTGGTGAAATTCTCCCTCTACCTCTCGATTTTCATCTATTTTTCCCTGATAGTGTGTATGTGTGCAGCTCCGGTGGCTGTGAGCACCAGTGACTGGATTATGTCATGTGTATGTGTTAATCTTGGTAGCTGGGTATATGTATTGACGTGATTTTTGTGAGAGTGGTGGGGGG
>NW_025883703.1:0-3159 GCF_002878395.1 Capsicum annuum
TCAATTGGAGAAAATTACCTTCTGTAATTTCAGATTCATCAATTTCGTCTTTTTCTTCTTTTTGATCCACCGTGATACTCTCCATGTTGTCCACTTTCTGTTGATGGCTTTGAGCATAATTGGCAGTGTCACACCCCTTTTTTTACTCCAAAAAGATTTGATTTTACACTTCGAAAGCGTTTTTATTATCAAAGTGACAAAAAATGAAAATTTGTTTCGAAAAGGATTATTTATATTCAAAACTCAGAGTCTCCACTTGGCATAATACGGTGTGCCAAGTCACCTTTGGAAAACCCTTTACAAAATGATTTTGACTCTGTAAAACTTATCCGCGAACAGAGATTCCGACTAAGGAATTCTGTTGACCGAGGGGAAGGTGTTAGGCACCCCTTGGTCCCGTGGTTCGACCACGGTCGCTTGGTGGAGAGTATCGGCTAATTAGACACCACAAATGTATAAACCACACAACGAACATAAACAAACATCAAACAACAATCCAAAAACCAAAATAATAATGTCTAGTCCAATTATTACAACCCGAAATGAACAAAAAAGGTATTGAAAAATAAACCTACGCTACCCTACACTAATCCTAAACTACGATCCAATGACTTACCCAATACTTCGGTCCTTCATCACGGACGTCCTCCGAATACATAATACATCGGGGCATTCCCCGGTGAATCAATACAAATCCCTCGGGGCATTCCCCGGCCCAATGAATACAATAGATCCCAATGCATAAATTGAAACCACTCCACAAACATTTCATCATTTCAACAATCACAGATCCTAAACTTTGCCTACCCAATGAACCACAAATGACAGACCTCGACCTCAAACACCCGAATCGAATAATACCAGTTTGAACCACGATGACCCCCAAAACCTAACTCGAACAGAAGTCCAAAATGCGTGTGAATATTCAGCCCTAAAATATGACAAAACCTGAAAAATCTAGTTGCTGGAACTTTGTGAACACAGACAGCAGCACGAATAGTCGGAAAAGGATTGGATTTCCAATGAATTTTAATGTTTTCTAAACAGAATCGCCTGAAAAAGATCAGAAACAGTCATCTCCGGTGAAGAGATCGCCGGCCAACTCGAACCCACCGGATTCCTATCGATTTCCATTCATCTTTATCGATTCAAACCTTGTTCGTCTCTCTCTCGATCTCTCATATCTCTCACTATTCAGAACCCTCTCCCACTCACTACTGTCTCTCCATCACTCACCCTTCACTATGTATGGTGTTTGTGATTTTTGCGTTAATCGTGTATGGAGAAGAATGTGTTGTGTGCGTATTCAGTGAAGTGTGGGTGTGGTTTCTAGTTCTTGCGTGCATTTCTGGAAGAACCAAAGAATTGGAAGAAGACGTATGTGTGTCTATTGGTGAATCTGTATGCCTGTGATGGTGTCGAAGTTACTGTGGGTGAGAAAAAGGAGAAAGAAAAATGGAATCCCTCTATTTTATGCTCCCTTCTCTGTATATTCTCTATGTATATATTTTGTGATCTCAGGTGAAAAAAAAAGTGAGTTCCCCTTTTTTTTGCACTCTATGTATATCTATATACTAAAATGAAAACCACCCAAAACCAAATATGGTCCCCCCTTAGCCCTTTCCTAGAAGGTTCCTTTTCTCAATTCAAGAATAGAAATTCCTCACTCATCACGTGGGCTCCCAGTTAGTCTTTTTTTTGTGTATCCCATGAGAGAGGGAGGGTATGTAGGGGTAGGGGTTAGGTGAGGTAGGTGGTGAGGTAGGGTATGTGAGGTGTTAAAATTTAATAGGGAGGGGTTGTTAGAATAAGATAAAATTAGTTAGGGGTTGTTATTTTTGTCATTTTATGGAGGGATAATTACATGGGTGAGGGTGCGTGATAAGGTAACATAAAAATGGATAAAATTGGACTTCGGGAGGGACAAAATTAGGTGTCTACATCATGCCCCCTTTCAATGTAAACACGAAGTGTTTTCAGGCAAATAAGTAGACAACGAAACAAAATTTTGACCCAACCATTATTGAAAGAAAGAAACAGAAAGAAGAAGGACAACCGGGTCTTGACTTAAGACATCCTACCTACCCAAGTAAATAGGGAATCAAGTCACGGGTATTTCAAAGGATTTGAAAGAGAAGGACAATACCGAATTGGAGAGTCGAGTGAGGTTCCCTCGAGGTTTCGTTCCGCGGCTCTGTCATTACATCAAAAATAAAAATTACAAGTTAAAACATAAATGAAATTACAAAATCCTTTCTGTACAGCTTCTTTTGGACTCGACTTGAGTTTCATCACCCTATTCTTCAGGCAGGCTCCTGACTTGCCATTTTTTCAACTTGTTGCTTGCCTTTCAATTTCCACACCCTGTTCTCCAAGTGGGTTCCTAACTTGCTATTTCATCAACTTATTCCTATGCTTTTCAATTACTACACCCTGTTCTCCAGGCGAGCTCCTGACTTGTTATTTCATCAACTTGTTGCTATGCTTTCAATTTCTTCACCCTTTTCTGTAGGCGGGCTCCTGACTTGGTATTTCATCAACTTGTTTCTATGCTTTCAATTTTTTTACCCTGTTCTATAGGCGGGCTCCTGACTTTCTATTTTTCAATCTGTTTAACTTTCAATTTCGTCACCTTGTTGCTTGGTTTTCCATTTATTCACTCTGTGCTTCGGGCATGCTCCTGAAATCACATCAAAACTGAAAAAAAATATTATCCAAAGAAAAGAAATGCATTTTCTATGAGTTAATTGGAATGACTCGACTAAAAGGTACGTCTTATAGGAATCAAAGGGAATGACTCGACTAAAAGGTACGTCTTATAGGAATCAACAGGAAAGACTTGACTAAAAGGTATGTCTTATAGGGGTCAAGGGAAATGACCTGACTAAAAGGTATGTCTTATAGGAATCAAAGGGGATGACTCGACTAAAAGGTACGTCTTATAAGAATCAATAGGAATGACTCGACTAAAAGGTAAGTCTTATAGAAATCAAAGGGAATGACTCGATTAAAAGGTACGTCTTATAGGAATCAAAGGGGATGACTCGACTAAAAGGTACATCTTATAAGAATCAATAGGAATGACTCGACTAAAAGGTATGTCTTATAGGAATCAATAGGAATGATCGACTAAAAGGTACGTCTTATAGGAATCAAAGG
>NW_025883703.1:3259-7836 GCF_002878395.1 Capsicum annuum
TTATAAGAATCAGAGGGGATGACTTGACTAAAAGGTACGTCTTATAGGAATCAATAGGAATGACTCAACTAAAAGGTATGTCTTATAGGAATCAAGACTTAAGTTAGTAAGTGCATTACCTAAGAAGCAAAATTCGAATTACCCAATCAAGGAAGTGTGTTTCCTTATTAATGCTGTTTGAATTATCAAAATAATGAAGTGTGTCTCCTTACCAAAGCTGCTTGAATTACCAAAACAAGAAAGTGCGTCTCCTTGAGATCTTGAATTATGAGTTTTACGATGATTTTGATTACCAAACCTGTGCAGCAACCTTGCCTCTTGCATTTGTTGAGGTGAGAAATTACGGCCTTTGATGTTTAGGCTCTGAAATCCTTGATCTGAATGCAACATGTATTCCTATTACATACAAATAAAACTTGTGAGTTTAAAAACTTGGCTTTTTAGGAAATTGCTCCTGCCCCCGTCACATTTAGCTTTGCTTCCAACCATTAGCATATGTCATTGAGTTGATGTATCATTGACTCCAACTCAGCTTATTAAGAGTGACTCTGAAACAAACATAGTATTTCTGCTTTGTCGTGTTTCTCAAATAAAGCCTTTGAATCTTGGTATTTCCGTGAGTTCCCCGACTTCTCTGTTGACAAAACTTCCTGCATGCCTTTTTTGGGCTCACAATCATGTCTCTTTCATGTGCTAGCTTTTGTCTTGATTTGTGCAATTAAAGAAGCTGGTAACCAGTTTTGAAATCTTTTCTCATTTGTTTTGATATAGACTTGACTCAAAGACAAGAAACAAAAAAAGAATGACAATTTTTGTTTTGATAACTGACTTAAGAAAGATAAAATTAAAATAAAGAGAAGAAAGAAAAGACTATGAATGTCTCCTTTTAAAACAACGAAATGAAAAATTCATCTAAAAATGACAGTTAACACTAATGATTATGCCAAGCATTTTGGATTAAGCATCTTGGTTTTTTCATCCAAACTTTCTACCCATTGTTGTTGAGTTAATCGCCTTGAAACTGAGTTGCTTTCTTAGGTCAATTGCATTTAAGACCCCATTTGGTTAGTGGCTCCTTGAAGGGTTTTCGCCAACAAGCTTCTTTTATTTTCTCTCGGCTCACTATGGCCTTATGCCGCCCGTAAGGGTTTTCACTAATAAGACTCTCATTTTTATTTCTCTCAACTTGTCATTGCCTTATGGTGCCCATAAGGGTTTTCACCAATAAGACTCTCATTTTTATTTCTCTCTTGATTCCCTATGCTCATCATATCCCTTGCATGCTCTGCCTTAGCATCCTCAAAGATTGATTTGAGGGTCTTAATTTGGTTGTAACTTGGCTTTTGGATAAGGTTAGAAAGAAAGGATGACATGGGGCCCAAACGACACTTGAAGTGGGGTAGGACTTACAAATTTTGGAATCGACTCAAACAATGAGGATTAACTCATGCCCCAGTTTCTTTTGACTATTTGGTTGGACCGAGCCCTTAGTAGGGCAGCCTACGTATCTCACCCCTGAGAGAGGAGAATCAGGTCATGCGTAGTTTTGGCAGCTTATTCTTTTGCTTGATTCTGATTCTTTTTCTTTTCTTTTATTGACTCTTTTATTTTGGGGATTTTTTCGACTCTAGTTTTCTTGACACTCTTTTTTCGTCTTTTTTTTTGGACACATTTTTTCTCTTTTTTTTTTTTGAACTTTTCTGACTATTGTTTTTCATGACACTTTTCTTTCGAGCTTTGCTGACTATATTGATTCCAAAAGAGGGGTATGAAAGAAAATAGGACTAAAGCTCAAATGGGTAAATAAAGGATGACACAATGTTTGGATAGTAGAATGAAAGGCCTTCGTCACATCAACCCTTAAAAATGCAAGTACATATCATGCAATATGAAAACGAAAGATGAAGATCATTTGTGGTACTTTAACAACACTAACTTCAACTGAGCATGTATGTCACTTCTTTTTCTACACTTTTCAAACATACAACTCTATTTTCATTGTACATTCCTCATGCTAAAGGACTCATGACTTCGTGGAGCTGATTTTCTTCCTGTTCCTTTTGATATAGGATCACATATTCACTACTTGACCTAATTGAGATATGTCTTTCAATTGATGACCAAGTGATTCTCAAAATTTTCTAAATAATAGCCTTAATTTTCAAAGAAGGTTTCAACTTGATCACCAAATGCCCCAACACTCTATCTATTTCCTCAAATGCTCTCTTTTTCTAACTTTAACCCTCTGATTCAATGTTCATTCTTAAACTGGATGTTAAGATATAGCTGTAAATTTCACTAGCATATCATATCACTAGAGTCAACATAAAATGTACTATGTAAAAAAACAAACAAACAATACATATTTAAAACACAAAGAAAAATGGGACACTCTATTTAATAAAAATGAAAGATAGAAGAGTTTGAACATAAATGACAAAGGGACAAAACAAGATAGATCCCGAACTACAACCCTAAAATAATTTGAAAAATAGAAAAGAAGACAAAACGAACTACCAGACCTCTTCCTAGTAGAGAGATAGGTGAATTCTCAGTTGCTCAGCTTGACAACTTAGCCGCTGGTTTGCATATCAGCATGACTAGAGCTTCCCTCACTATCAATGTTCTACACTATAATTGATCCATCATGAATCATCTTTTCAATTTCTCTTTTCAAATATCGACAATCTTCAATACTATGACGCTGAGCCTCAGAATAATACGCACATCGTGTGTTAGAATCAAAATTTCTTAAACGCTGATTAAAGGTGTGCCCAAGGAGAGAAGTGATCATTCCTTCCTGTACCAATCTCTGAAATAAACTGGCATATGACCCTCCAATTGGTGTGAAGCTATTTCTCGACTTCTGCCTCATTTCATTGTTTGGCTTGGATAGAAAATCTGGCTTAAAAGGGTTTTGGTATGTTTTTGGAGTTAGAGGATGACTCTGGGGCGTTGGGGTCTGCCATTGTGGGTAAGATGAGGGTTGAATATGTGGTTGTACATTATACACTGGATATGGATGTGGAGGAACAGAGTATAATGGATTTTGGGAGTGATTATGTGGAGCCTGGGCATAAACTTGAGCTTGAGCCTGAGATCAACGACGTCGTGGTCTTCTTGACCTTTCTTGCTGTCCAACTATAATTGAAGATGCATCTTCCTCATTCTTTTTCTGCCCAACACTTCCTGAATCCTTTTGAATTACTTGAGTAGTCGCTTTCAATGTTGCAAAACTCACAATGCGACCAGTCTTAATTCCCTCTTCTATCATCTCCCTCATTTTAAGAACCTCAATGAACGGCTTGCCTAATGCAGGTAACAAGTGTTAATAGTATGTTTTGTCCTGCAGTGGAATAAACACCTCTACTATTTTTCTTTCTTTCATTGGTGGTGTTACTCTAGCAGCTTGTTCGTGCCATCTGATCGCATACTCTCTGAAACTCTCAGTATTCTTCTTTGTTATACTAGTTAGGGATTTTTCATTAGGGATCAGCTCCACATTGTATTGAAATTGTTGCACAAATTCGTTAGCTAGGTCAACCCAACTAATCCATTTGTCAATGTCTTGGTCAACAAACCATTCTGAAGCTAGACTTGAAAGATTCTCACCGAAATATGCCATGAGTAATTCTTCCTTCCCTCTAGCACCCCTTAGCTGGTTGCAATAGCGTCTCAAATGTGCTACAGGATCGCCATGTCCATCATACTTCTCAAACTTTGGAATTTTAAAACCAAGAGGAAGATGTACACCAGGAACCATGCACAGATCTTTATATAAGACACTTTTGTAACCCCCAAGTCCTTGTAAGTTTTTCATAGTCAATTCCAAACTTCTCAATTTTCTGGCTATTTCCTCTTATTCTTATGTCATAACAGGCTTCTCAGTGTTAGGAGAAAATTCAGGCGGTTGAAGGCAATCGTAAGGACCAGTCGACTTAAATGTAGGCTCGAGAGCATAATGATGATCACTAAAAATATTCAATGCAAGCTCACTTATAGAGTAGGGAGGCACAACTTGTGGATGAACATCAAAAGTAGGAGGTGGGGGTGGCGCCGCAAAAGTATGAACAACAGCTGGAGCCGAGTATGTGGTAGTCTTGGATTGGAGAGTGAGGAAATGAACATTGGAAATGGTTGGATATTGTTGCCCCGGAGTCGATCCTGATGCATGTTGTGGTATATCAACAAAAATGGGAAATTGTGCATGTGACACGGGAAGAAAGCTAGAAAGATATTCCAGATTATCAATGGGAACTGGAGGAGGCGGCAACCCATTAGCCCAAGCTTGATGCATTTTGATTATTTGCCGCCTTAATTTCCGAATCTCTTCATTATCTCCTACATTCTCATTCCCCGAACTCCCAATCTGATTAGTGACAACTAACTCGGTATCCTTTTTGTCATAACTTCCTCTGTGACTTGGAGCAATATAAAGGACCAGCCAAAATGCCACAAACCAACCACCTTAAACTAACTGGACAAGAGATACCAAATGCGTTAGAGTTCAACGATTTTTCAAGACCTCTTATTTTTTTTTTTGAAAAAAATCACCAAAACCTAGAAGGGCGCCTACT
>NW_025883704.1:0-4224 GCF_002878395.1 Capsicum annuum
AAAAATTTTGGGAGTTGAAAGTGGTTTTCGAAATCTTTAAGAGAAAATCCAGAAGACGCACTATTGGTGGTCGACGTTGCAAGATTCCGGTAGTGACATTTTTACTAATAGCTCGTCATCCCGTTTGCTGCTCCCTGAAAGGTAACATCCTATACCTTTGAGTTCTCGAGTGCTTCTTCTTCATCTCGATCTTCTACAGTCATGAATAAGTCTTCAATATGATTGTATGCTGGACTGTTCGCTGGTAGATGGCTTTAATAGCCGTAGGTAGATTTTGTTAGAGTGTCGATTCGATACTCTTGTTTTGTGTATTGTTGGTGGTTAGAATAGCATGATTGCCTAGTTAAAGTGTGTCGCTTCGACCGTGTTTAATAGTCTTAACCCGAGGTTGTTTGGTTGTGATTGCTGATTGACAGTGTTTTGTTTGATATTATTATTGAACGGAGCCTAAATTGTCGAGCTAGCAGCTCTGCTAGTAGAGCTTCCCCTCAAGTTTCTTTGGCTCCTCATATGCCAAAAGGACGAGGAGTAGGCTCCATAATCTTATTAGAAAGTCCCAGTTTCTCTTAAAGACCATACCGCCCGAATCTGTTAGAATAGCGAGGAGGTTTGGAATAGTATTCATCTCTGCTGTAGTTTTACAAGGATATTGATTAGTCTTATTTCCCTCATTTCTATTTGGGAGTGTGTCTTTGAATCTTTGAAATGAAGTCTTATTTTCCTTATTTGAAGTCATTTGAGAAATCATGGAAATTAGTTTAGTTTGTTTGAAGCAAACGTTTTGGTAAGCCTCTTTGGTTTACAATGTTTAAGAGGCTTAACAAAATTGAGAACTGAAAAATGAGACTTTCATGATATGTTTTTCGTCTTTGAAAGTTCCTAATCTGAATCTTCCTATGGGTATTGTTAGGTCGTAGTGAGTATTGTTCTCTTCTCTTTCTTCGCTCGTCTTCTCCACTTCATGAGATCTTCATCCTTCATTTTCCACTGATTACTTATTGCTTTACAGCATTATACATTCGATGACATAGAGTTTTGGAACCTTATATAGGTGTATTGAGTGTTGTGTTACTTTGAAGTTGCCAATTGTAATCTGCGAAAATCGATTTTGCTGCTCAAATATTTGATGTTCTGCTTTAGAGTCTTATTGTGTTTCACTTTATTGTATTTTATTATTTTATTTCAGTGTTGTGGTGGTTGCATATTAAAAAAATGATGTCACGAGGAGTTAATTGTGCGGCAATGATTAGTGAAAATGACTTAATAAAGGATAATGTCTTTAGTTGATTTTTGAATAAAGTGATCTAATGCGCTATCTTGTTAATTCGGTTAGACAAATTTAGCCTAATTATGTCATAAAGAAGTGAATAATTTACACCATCACTTTTTCTCACCTTCCAATTGTATGACAAAAAAACAGTACAATCAATAACCTTCGCTTCAAATAGTTTTGTGTTTGATGATTGATTGAACTTGCGTGGGTTATATTATGTGGATTATAGCGTTTATGAGTTAGTGAAGCATGTCTGTTATTAGGAGTGGTTTGTGACTGGAGTAGACCAATTCTAAGTAAAATGCCCTTCCTTAGAGTTATGTTGGGTTTATTTTTCCAGTAAGTATGTGCATGAATTTTCACCTCCTTCCTTATTCTGGAATTTCCCTCAGTTGAAAATCTTGGATGCTTTTCTCTTATTTTTATTTGGTTCTGTTCATGCTTAATTTGGGATGTTGTCCTGATAAGTTCTTCGAATTTCTTGTCTTCCTCCCTCACTTCCATAAGTAGATAATTGATCTCTATTAATTTCTTTGATACATGTGAAATGAATTCGGGACACCGTGTTCGAACCTCAAATGGGTTCTCTCTCTATTGTATTTCATGACGGGCCAATGAGGCCTACCTCTTCTAGTTGATTATTTTCGAAGAAAGGATTCGAAAGATGAAGAAGATGGGTTAAAGTTCATCCTCGAAGCAGCTAAGAGACGCGAAAGTCTCGTTTGTCATTTTATTTATTTAACCATTATTTATTTATGTCATTTATTTTACTGATTTATTTATTCATTTGGGCCTTGAAGCCAAAGTTGTAAATTTAATACACGTGGAAAAAGACTCGAGCCTTTTAGAATCAGGACAGGTGAAATGGTTCAAAAACCCAATTAGACTAGGACAGGTTTTGTTTGTTTGGGCCCAATGGCCTAAATCATTTCCTTGCTCGTCCTTTTCCCCGTTTATGTGTTTACTTGCTTATTTCATTTGTGTAGACTTAGTTAAAATACCTATTAGGTCGTCTAAAACTCTTTTTATACAAAATCTTTTTTTCTAAAAATCAATCACTTTTCAACAAATTAATCTTTTAGAAGTAAATTAAAAGATGATTTTCAAACAGTCCGGTAACCGCAAGTTAGCGGATGTTTTAGGTGCCTAACACCTTCCTAAAACGTTAATAGGAACCGCTTACTCAGAATCTCTTAACTTAAACGATTTTCCTGTTTTGAATCATTTGAAGTAACTCTTTCTTAATTCCTTTTCAAAATTAAGTGGCGACTCTCTTTCCAAAATCAAAAATTTTCGATAAAATCAACCCAGAGATTCTGGGTTCGATCCCCAGCAGAGTCGCCATTTATGTTTTGCGAAAATTTTTTATTTTTGAAAGAGAGTAGCCACTTATTTTGAAAAGGAATTAAGAAACCTTTAGAGAGTTACTTCAAACGATTCAAAACAGGAAAATCGTTTAAGTTAAGAGATTCTGAGTAAGCGATTCCTATTAACGTTTTAGGAACCACCTCATCCAAAACCTCCCTAAAGCTCTTCTTCTACTCATCATCCAACCATGCTTGCGGAGCGTAGGAACTAATAACGTTCAACGTAGATCCTCCAATGACCATTTTAATTGACATTTAACCTATCATTAACCTGCTTATCCTCCACCACTTGCCCCCTAAGATCTCCATCTACTACGATACCTACCCCATTCATATGTCTCACACTCTCCGACTACCACAACTTATACCCGTCCACATTCTTCTCCTTAGAGCGTACCCATTTGGTTTCCTGGACACAAGATATACTAGTTCTCCTCTTCTTAAGAATCTTCACAAGCTATATAGACTTACCCTAAAAAGTCCTTATATTTCAAGACCCAACCCTCAGTTTGGGAAGCTCCCTTATCCCACCTAACCTTACTACCCCTCACCCCAACCCCAAACCAGATCCTAGAACTAGACCCCGCCCTCACCCTAGACCCTAGTTCAGCCCCCTACCCCCATCCCGACCTATGACATGACCCTAGTCCACCATCAATCTCTACAGCCACTACTCAATACGATATGAAAAGAAAATAAGGTGGGCAAGTACGTAAGGCTAAAAAACAAATAGGTAAAGCTAAAAAGACACAAATGTAATAATGAATAAAATCTCCCAGGAAGAATCAAGAACTAATCCACCACGTATACCAAAAGCAACCAAACCAGGAAATAGATATGCTAGTCTCAACTAACTCCTACTAAGTAACAGAATAATAGGAGTCACTAATTCTACAAAAACCGTCAAGATAATTAGACAAGAAATCAAGAGAGAAAGGACTAAAATTATATATATCGAATGAGATGGGACACATCTGTCTCCAATAGTCAAGAAACCTAGATCAAATGAACTAGAAGAGATGAAACGAGTGCACCTGATCCGGGGAGAAGATGAAACTGAGGACGTTTTCTTGAATCAGTTAGTTGGATTCCGGAAATTTGATGTAGAAATTGGTTACTGAAATTGTTGTTATCGCCTTCCCCTACTGCTGATACCGTCCTTGAACTCGATCGCCGGAAAATGCGTGTTTGCCAGAAAAATGTGGTGAGGAAGTCATCCCTAATTATCATGAAATTGCCTAGGACAAAAAGCACATTTTCTTAATCCTACATGGAACTGGAATGAAAAGATGAATTTTGTTAAATAGAGCAAGATTTTTCATTGGATAGTGCCTTCATGCATAGAGAAACTATTGTTGGCGATAAACGTAAATTGGTCTTTTTTTATTTTCCACCACCTCCAAGCAATATTAATTGTGGTGAGGAAGTCATCCCTAATTATCATGCTATGTCTCATTTGCTAATATGATCAAGTTGGTTTCTATTTTCAATGTCCATTTGTGTTTTGACTTCTCTTTAAATGATAAAATGGGGAGTTTCCTAGATGGCTAGTGCCACCCTTACGAGGAACAATGAAGTTATTAG
>NW_025883705.1:0-14499 GCF_002878395.1 Capsicum annuum
ATTTATAGGATTTCATATTATAAATCACTCTTTTCTTTTTCTTTATCTACAAAACGGTTTGAAAATTACTATGATGTATGTCCTATGAATATATAGTAGCCAAATTAACTATTGGATAGCAGAACATTTTTTGTTTGGTTGGTTATTTTGTTAAGATTCTTTAACTTTGTAATGTGTTCCATCTTTAATTTTATGAAGATCTTTAAGTAACGTTAAGGGTAAAATGAGAAAATATGCAATATCATATTGAAAGATAACAACAGCTATTTAACTTGTCGAAAATATTTGAAATCATGTTGTCCCAAGGCTCACTCCAAGCCCTAAGCTAAGTTCTA
The DNA here is from genome assembly GCF_002878395.1 of Capsicum annuum. Taxonomy (NCBI): domain Eukaryota; kingdom Viridiplantae; phylum Streptophyta; class Magnoliopsida; order Solanales; family Solanaceae; genus Capsicum; species Capsicum annuum. The sequence goes on from NW_025883705.1 coordinate 336, forward strand.
CCGTTTTTGAAAAAGAACAGCTCAATGCATTAAAACTCCCGCTGTGTGGAGTTCGAGAAAGAACCCGATCACATTGTATACAGTCTTACCTTACATTTCGGTCGGAGGCTATTTCTAAGGGTGTCAAGTGGACCGGGCCAACCCAGCCCGACCCGGCTCTCGTAACTAACTCGGCCCAGTTTGACCCGGCCCGATAAGCCCTAGGGCTTTAGGGTTCCGGGTTCCGGGTCCCAGGCCAACTTTTTTTTAAAATGGGCCCGGCAAACCCGGCCCGGACCAAGCCCGGTCCAGGCCCGCCGATTAATCGGCCTGGCCCGGATACCTTTTCTTAAAAAAAAAAAAAATTAGGATTTTTAAAAAATCTATTCAAAAAAAATAGATTTTAATCCCAAAAAAAATTGAATAAATACCCTACAACTTCAAATCATTTTTCACACAATTTTTTACTCTCTAAAATCTCATTCTCTCTCAAATCTCAATTCTCAATTCTCAAATATTCAATATATTTAATTTTTAAAGTGTTCACTTTAATTTTTTTAATTTTTCATTTACAAAGTATGAGCGAAAGTTTCTAAAGTCGCTAACTTCGGATACTTCCAAAATTTTGTATTGTCATTCCATCTCTTACGTTTAATTTTTATTTATTGTATTAATTGTTTAATATTTAATTTTAATATATTTTTGTATTTTGAATATTTTTAGTTTAATTTAATTTATATTATGGATAAATTAAAAAATCTCGCTACTAAAGGTGTTAAAAATTGTTGTCCCGGAAGTGGTAGTGGTAGTAAAAAGCGAATTACTAGCGGTAGAGGTAGTTCAAGTAGTAGATATACCCGTGTGCCTTCGCCTCCGGTACTTCTTGGTACACCTTTTGAGTAAGAAATAGATGTAGGTGCTCACGATATGGATTATGTAGAAGCTCAAGAAAAATCACGGTATAGAAGAAGAAAATGAAGTAGATGCGGTTTATTTAGACGAAGATAATAAAAATATTGCTGAGACACCCACAGTAGGAGATGCTAACCTTAGATCTGAATCGGTTAATCTCCCTCCCTGTCCTCCCAGTTCCCCAAGACCTCGTAAAAGAACTAGTGTTGCATGACAATTTTTTGAACGTATATCAGATATTGAGGTACAATGCAATATTTGTTAACAAATATGTAAGCATAGAAGTGGAGGCAAGCAAGGGGGTACAAGTACGTTAATGAGACATATAGCTGAAGATCAAAAAAGAGAGTTAAATATTGCACAAGGTGGTAGGGATGTTGGTGGGCCAACGCAAACTAGAATGGACCCAGCAACCGGTCACGTAGCGAAGAAGTATAATAAATTAAGGGACTGGGAAGAAATAGCTAAAATGGTAGTTGTGGGTTATTTGCCTTTTAGTTTTTCTTCTTCTGATGTCTTTATTCGTTATATACAAGCAATTTATAATTCTATGTTTAACGGTATTCCTAGAACTACTTTTCGGTGTGATATTTTTAGACTTCATTGACAATATTATTTTTATTTATCAACATTGTTAAAAAATATTCAATGTAGATTGTCCCTAACTTCTGATCTTGGTCGTGCTGTAAATAAAAATAATTATTTAATCATTACTTGTCATTGGATGGATAGTAATTTTGTGACGCAAAAACGTATTCTTGTTTTTTTTATATGATGAAAATCGTAAACATACTGGACAATTTATTGCTGATTCTATTATTAAAATTGCCAGATATTATGGTATCGAAAATAAAATTGTATGTATTGCTTTTGATAATGTTTCTAACAACAAGAATGCTACAAAAAAAATTAAAATCTACGCTATCTCCGCCCTTACCTGAAATTTTTCATATTAAGTGTGCATGCCATATATATAATTTAATTGTAAAAGATGATCTTGAGTTTTTTGAGCTTTATATTGAAAAAATTCGTCTTGCCATTGGTTTTATTCAAGAAAATAATCGTAGATTGAGAACTAGAGAATTTAAAGTTAAATGTCAAGAAAATGGACTTACACCGATTTTGATGCCTGAGGAAATTGATACTAGATGGAATTCTACGTATGAATTTTCAAAAACTTGTTATAAATATAGAATTCCTATTACACTAGCTTTTAACCAACATTACGGTTCATTTGTTGATTCTGCTGATTGCATGCTACATAATTCTGATTGGGTTGTAATTAATGATCTTGTTAAGTTTTTAGAGAAATTTTATGTAGCTACGGTTGAATTTTTCGATGCTTATTATCACACTGTTTGTAATATTTTGACATATATAGCAGATATTTCTAGTTTGCTCAAAGAATATAAAAATAAAGAAGGTTATAAAGAAGTTGTGGCGCCGTGTTTACGAAATTTAAAAAATATTTTTTTCCGATTCCCTCTATTTACTTGGTTGGTGCTATGCTAAACCCGTGCATGAAATATAATAATATGTGACACTTTAGTACTCTTATTTATATTAACTTAGAAATAAATACTAACCATGATTCTGAACAAGTACAACCTGATTTGTGGACGGCTACGGTTGATGCAAAGGATTACATAGAAAAATTATATAATCACTATGCTGATTTATTTGAGTTAGCCGTACCTATAAATATCACTCCAACTGTCGCTCCTCATCCTCCCGAGGAGCCATTATCTTCTAAAAGGCCAGCACATAGTGGTTTTTCTGATTTAAATTGTTGGAATAATGTTGATGAGAGAACTAACACATCAACTTATCAGGAAGAGCTGAAATATTATCTTAGAACGGCACCATAGGATCGCAGACAACGGATCAACACGTTGGATTGGTGGAGAAGTAATGAAACACAATATCCTGTGCTTTCATGATTAGCTAGAGATATCTCAAATGTTTCAATGTCAACCGTTGCATCAGAGAGCACCTTTAGTCAGGGATGACAGCAGCTTGGAGACAACTGACACTCATTGAGAAGCAATGCAATGAATGTTGTAGTTTGCCTCAGAGATTGGATTAGAGCGGAAAGAAGAAACCAAGGAATGGAACCAGAGCCGAGCGATGAGCTGAAACTTGAAGAAATTATGACTTCATGGGAGAACTCAGTAGAATCAAGTCCAATGCATGGTTTTGCCCCCATTGACTTCGACTATCCTATGCAAGTTCCCTTTAATATTAAGATGAATGAGTTGGAAAAAATGATGCATAATTTGTAGATTTTTCATTCATGTAACTTATAAATTTTGGATCATTTTGCAATCAATAAAATTCCTCAAATTCATTCACTCGTTAGTCCTTGCTTTTTATATTTTTTCATTTAACGATTTAAAATTTTAAATTGAATTTCTAGTTTTCTACTTTAGATTAAAAACTTACTTCTAATATAATATTATTTTACTATCAAATATTATTAATTTATTATATTAAGTAACATATGTTTTGTATATTTGTGCATATATCTTCTATAGAAGTGTACATTTAACGTATACATGTGTATATGTTTTATAAATTAGTATATAAGTATATCTATATATATTGTAATGTATATATAATGTAGTATATTTTATAAGTAGTAGTATATATATATATTAAATGGTGCGTATACACGTGTATATATCTTCTACAGAAGCGTATATTTAACGTATACATGTGTATATATTTTATAAATTGGATATCTTCTATAGAAGTGTATATTTAACGTATACATGTTTAGATCTTTTATAAATTAGTATATAACTATATCTATATATATTGTAACGTATATATAATGTAGTATATTTTATAATTAGTAGTATATATACATTGAATGGTGCGAATACACATGTATATATCTACTATAGAAGTGTATATTTAACATATACATGTGTATATATTTTATAAATTAGTATATAAATATATCTATATATATTGTAATGTATATATATTGTAGTATATTTTATAAGTAGTAGTATATATACATTGAATGGTGCATATACACGTGTATATATCTTCTATAGAAGTGTATATTTAACGTATACATTTGTATATATTTTATAAATTAGTATATAAGTATATCTATATATATTGTAATGTATATATATTGTAGTATATTTTATAAGTAGTTGTAACGCCCCGCATTTCGGGCTACACTATAGACCATGATTTCGATGCGTTGATAATCCCGAAGACGTAAATCCTATGCCAAAATGGCATGTTAATTATTTGTGTAGTATGTGAATCCATTCAAGCTTGAATTTAGGCCATAGAGGTCCTTCAACTCAAGGACGAGTTGAAACTATGTCGATCGATTAAATTTTAGTGGACGTTGTAAGTTGTGTCAGCTTCCATCGACCATAACTCTCTGTATATGTCGAATTAGAGAGCCTACTATGAGTCAAATGATAGGTCTTCAAGTTAGCTTTCCAACGATACCAATTTTGCTAAAATACAGCACCCGAGCAAGAAGTTATGATTTCAACGTAGTAGGCGGCGCCTATGTAAACATAGGCGATAGCATAGGCAGCGCCTATGTAAGCATAGGCAGCGCCTATGTAAACATAGGCAATAGCATAGACGACGCTTATGTAAAAATATGCGATAGCATAGGCATCACTTATGTAAAGGTTTCAAGTGACTAAAACACAATGTTTTTGGGGTAAAATGGTCCTTTTCCACCCTTATATATACCACCAACATGGTATTTAATCCCTCAAATACCAAAATAATATCATATTCATCAAATTATCTCAAGAACACTCCTTAGGGTTTCACAATAAAAACTCAATTAACGCAAGATTTAACCATGGGTTTTTGAAACCAATTAAATATTTGGAATTCCCAAAACGTAGGCATCAAGAAGCACCTATCATCTTCGCATATAGAGGTACGTGGGGTTATCCAAAAATCTCATGGGTCTTTAAATTCATGTTTTACAAATGGGGGTTTTGAAACTACGAATATAATTATGTTTTGAATGTTTCTATAATATTGAATTTGGTCTTTAGGCCTACTTCTGAACGATTTGAAATATTATATATGTATATGCGTGTGTTTCGAAAGGGTGATATTTTGAGAGCATGAATTATATGAAATCCCTCTCTTGATGTGAATTTGTTTTAAATGTGCATATGATGTATATTGTTTGAAAATATCTTGAAAAGCATGACATGAAATATTTTGAGAATTGATATGATTTTGACTTGAAAATGCGAGGGTTATTTGTGTTGAAACATGTTGAATACAATGGTTGAATGAGAAGAATAATGTGATATTGATGGCTTGCAAGTCGGGTATGACGTTACCCTACAGAATATGATATGTGATTGAATCAGATAATATTTGAATGAATTGATTTTACATGAGATAGGTGGATGCCCGAAGAAGGCGTTTGAGTATAAGGGCTCATCGCTGGAAACCTTGTTTGCCGACATGGGAATTTGGTACAAGGCTAAGTGATCTGGAGTACTTGACTTTATGTAATTCACAAATTAGGATTATAGGTAGGAGCCCGGGCTAAGTGATTTTGGGCACTACCATTGGGTTGAGACACCATGCTGTGTGATCTTGTGTGTCTTCCCCTCACGTATACTCTAATCTCGGCGGCAACTGGGGTTTGATAGTTCATGTAAATTATGTTGGATATTCCACGTAGCTCAACTGCATTTCATTTTTACTGAAAACAATTACATTATGCCTATGTGTTTTCAAATGAGTTGATATGAAACCGCTTTATAATGGATCTCACCTATATTATGTAAAAATATTATACTTTTGTTTTGATTTCTGTGTGTACCAGTACTTTTGTATTGACCCCCTCCCCTCCAAAGTTCAAAGGCACAGTCTAGGGGTCCAGATAACCAGTAAATTTCTTCTGACAGATCGCAGAATCAAGTGGTAAGCCTTCTATATTTTGGAAGGCCTAACATCTGCTATTTCATTTATCATTTATTAGTTTTGGGTCTGCTGGGGGCCTTGTCCCAGTTTTTAGATAGACATTTTTTCAGTCATGTAGTAGAGATTTCGCAGACGGTTTTAGAGATGTTGATTTAGATTGTGGGACACTATTCCCCATTTTTGTTTTCATATGATTCTTGACCATATTTCCGTTATATTGTGTATCTTCCTCATTTCTTTTGTCATGAATTATGTTCATGATTATCAGACAGATATGGGTGTTTCGGGCCTTCATGGCTCGAAATGCTCGTCATGGCTAGGGCCTTGGTTCGGGTCATGACAAACTTGGTATCAAAGCACGGTTCATGGTCCCAGGGTTTCTACGAAATCACGTCGAGTAGAGTCTTATTTATGGGTGTGTAGCGCGCCGCACTTATAAGCAGGAGGCACTAGGCATTTCGGAATGTCTCTTTCTTCATATTCTAGTTCGTGCAATAGAGTCAGAATGTTCCTCTTTCATACTCAAATTAGTGCTATGGTGTCACCCATATGAAAGTAACATTGATCCTAATTCTTTCCTTACTCGGACATTCTTAAACATGTCTCATCATTGGGCCAGTTCAAGTACAGAGTTTAGAGTCTAAATGGTATGATTCGTTCTGATTGAATCATATAAGATTTTTGCAAGGACTTGTGAAGAGTCCGTTAGTGCTTCAGAGTGTGTTGGTTCTAGTGTGAACCTTGATTTTGATGAAATCATATTTTTCAGCCTACAGTATTAATGTATTTAGTTCTTTTCAGAACTTATGTTGCTAATGTCACGCTTCAGAGGTAATAAGGTATAGCATAATGTTGGAACTTTATTTCCACCCAAATAGTAGTATGTGTTAAATGGATGTTGTCATGACCTACTGGTAATAAAATTAGACCAAGAAGTTGGTGATGTGAAGTCACAAAGTTAGAAGTCAGAGTGAGGATGATTTATCCCTTTATAGTGATAAACTAATTTGGTAGCTAGTAGTATGTGTGGATAGTATGGTAGTCCATGGAGGAAGTGTTTGACTCCGATTTTATTTCTACAGAGTAAGATGTGTATTCTTAGTTCATTGAATATTGCGTATTAAATCTCTATCTCATGAAATATTGTCATCAAAGTGTTGTTGACACATAAAGTCTAGTGAAGCCGTGTGGGGCTCTTTCGATTCACTAGCATAGTTGACTTGTCATTCATCCCATTTTCTTGTTCAAAATACAAAATTAAAGTCTACTGAAGTTGGGTGAGGCCAGTTTCGATTCACTAGAAATTTGTTGTTCTTGTGTAGGTTTAATGTATGTATAGCTGAATATAGTTGCATGAGATTGAGCCGATGAAGAGATGATTCATCCTTATGTGTTATTAGTAGAAGGTAGAGAAGGAGTTGTTAGTCAGGCTGTTTTGTTGGTTGCTTGAATGTGAAAATAGCTATATTAGCGAGTAAGTTATGATTATAGACTCATGGTTGTTTGAGGAATTTGAAGGCAGTCTAAATGTATGCTTAAGTAAGTAAGTATGAGGTGAGAAATCCGCATAAGTAGAGAAGATTGTATGGGGTTATAATATCAGATAAGGTTGATCATGTCTATTATATGACTTTACCCCTTGACCTTCTTTTCGTTAGTAGTTGTAAACTAGTACAACTTGTGAAAGGGTAGGTAGTGGATTTTAAGGTGTTTGAATAGAACGTGTCAATTTTATGGACTAGCATATTATTTTGCACTCATCATTGGTGGTAAATGATTGATACTAAACTATCGGATTGAATTTAAATGGTGTGGTAGTAAATAGTGGAAAGAGTTTGATGATGGATGTTTTGTAGGATTAAATTAGCAGGCTTGAGGTGCTGAAATAGTACATGCTAATGGATTATGATGAGGAAAACCATTAGGTCATGATCGATTATGGTTGTTATGAAGTTCTATTGCACTAGTGTTTCGTGATGTTTAGTTATAGTTTCCAAGTGAAAATTTTGTGTAAGGTTAGGTTGTAAATCATGTTTAGCACTAGATATTAAGTTTGAACAGTTGAAGTTCATAAAGGTGGATGTGATGATTTCTTGATCAATGATGTTAGTTATATGAAAGTGATCTAATAGGCTTGAACGGTGTATGAAATGGCTTAGGTTTAAATTGATTCGTAATGAAGTATAATATTGTAGGTATGGTGTAGAGGTATGCCAAGGTGATATGAGGTTGCGGCATATTTTTCTAAGACTATTACATAATTTGTGTGGCTAGTGGTACCATTGAATTTTTAAGTGGACAAAGACTAGTTAGATGGTATATGGTGATCTAACTAGCCATGTTAAGTGTTAGTATCTATGTTTCAGTTTTGAAGGTTGAACCGATAGAAATAAGTGTGCAGGCCTTATACTATGACTATTGGGGCTATCGAAATATAGAGTATATCTCTAAAGGCAGTATTAGCAGTGGGCTTTCCACTTTCATGTCTGGTCTTTCGGGTTAAGTTCTATTAATTTTGCATATTGTCATATTTCAGACCACAGAGTGCAGTGAGTGCAGTTAAGCTTAAAATCTAGAAAGGGATCTCCCAAGCTTAAGATGATGGCTTAAAGCCAAGAGGGAGATGATAGAACAAATAGCCAAGTCAGGCTCTCAGATTCTAGCAGTGATGTCATGATGGTATAGAAAGTCAGAAAGGGAGGGTGAGACTCAACCCATTCCTATCTCAGCATTTTTCAGTGATCCCAATACATGTTCATGCCTCACATGTCAATTTGATAATCATAGTTCATGTTCATGTATATGATAAAGAGTCACGTACTCTTCCAGTTCCGAGATAATGAGTTCTAATTCATTCAAGTAATCGGAATCACATTTCTTATGTCATGAACTCAAGTTGAGGTAATGCAACTCATGACGCATGTACTCACTCTTTATATTGTGCTTAGTCTCATATAAAAATCTTTCCATGCTTCAGGATCTTATGTTATAACCTTTTTATGACCCGCCCTATGCAATGATAGTGGTGATAATGTAAATGTTCTTGTTGATAGAAGATCATAGTATGATTGTTTAGATCTATAAGTATGAAGTAAGATTTGGGGCCAAGTCTTTAATACATGTGATGGTTAGTGGAAAAGTTTGTGTGTGTATGTTTTTACGATAGCGCATGGGAGTTATATTGATAATAGTTTAGAAACTATGTGAAGTATGTATTTATGGGTGTTTGCCTTGAAGTTAAAATGTGGTTATAAATTAGGCTTGAATGACATTTTGGGATTGTAGTGGAAGGTTGCCATATGCATTAGCGACTTCATATTAAGAGTTCAGGGTAGTCATTGAAGTGGTAAGGCATGTTATACTTAGGATATGATCTTTAAGGGAGATATAGAAGATTGCATCATATGGTTTAGAATAATAGCGTGATCTGGAATGTTGTATTTTTTTGTGACTTAGAGTTAGGCTTGATCACGGTGAAAGGATTAAGTTACTTCCGACATTAGTAGAAAGATTTGTCAATGCTCATATGAGAATTTTAAGCTGAGTTGAATGAATATGATATTTATAGGGAATAGTATAGTTAAGGGATATTCGGGAAGTGCGCTAAGCCTGAAATTAAGAAGTTGTATTGCCAAAGGTCTGAAAATTCTATCCTAATTTAGGAGTTATATGTCTATATTCCAGACTGCAGAGTAGTTTCAATGTTGTGATTTTCTCAGTTGGATGTCTCGTGTAATCCATACCCAAGATTCATTGCTCCCTATTACCGCTAGAATTTCTTTAGAGAATTGTGCTGAAGAGATACTCCAGTTAAGTATGAGGGTGTAGTATAAGTTGGTCTGTATGGACAATAAGTCAGTTTTGCAGTCAGATTCGCATGACTTGTTTTATCATCTTTGCACTTATTCATGCTACTCGAAATCTCAGACATGCTACAATTCCAAGATAGAGTATACCAGTAGTTACGAGTATAGCCTAGTTCATGCATCATGCATTAAATTCAGATTTTAGATGTTCAGTTATGATTCAATTCATAGGTGCCCTGTGCATCGCCTTAGTTTTCCGAGTATCTTAGTGAATTGCGCATTCATAGAGGGACATAGGGTCCCAAGGGGGAGATATCCCATTCAGATGCATGCATAGATTTTTATTACAAGCTTCGCACCAGTTATCATTGCGTATTAGTCATACGTCATACATCAGTTCACTCAGATATGCATGTATTAGAAATGCATGTTCAATAGAAAAGTTCAGCTTATCTGTGTATTCAGTTTCGCGCTCATGAGAACAACTCAGTAATAAATCCATGCATCAGATATGCACGTCCGATATAAGAATTTAGAACATCAGTAGTTCCAGTCTTATAGTCATGTTTTAGATTAGTGCATTCTTTATTAGAGAAACATATCATGTCCGCGTTATTCCATACCTCTAAGCTTCAATATGTTCCTACCCATCATTCGAGGACGAATGATCCCAAGGGGAAGATAATGTAATGCCCTGCATTTCGGGCTACAATATAGACCATGATTTTGATGTGTTGATAATTTCGAAGCATTAAATCCTATGCCAATATGTCATGTTAATTATTTGCGTAGTATGTGAATCCATTCAAGCTTGAATTTAGACCATACAGGTCCTTCAACTCAAGGATGAGTTGAAACTATTTCGATCGATTAAGTTTTAGTGGATATTGTAATTTGTGTCAGCTTTCATTGACCATAAATCTCTGTATATGTCAAATTAGAGAGCCTACTATGTTTCAAATTATAGGTCTTTGAGTTAGCTTTCCAACGATACCAAGTTTTTTAAAATCCGGCACCCGAGCAAGAAGTTATGGTTTCAAAGTAGTAGGCGGCGCCTATGTAAACATAGGCGATAGCATAGGCGGCGCCTATGTAAAGATAGGCGATAGCATAGGAAGTGCCTATGTAAAGGTTTCAAGTGACTTAAACACTGTTTTTGGGGGCAAAATGGTCCTTTTCCACCCCTATATATACCACCAACACGGGATTTAATCCCTCAAACGCCAAAATATTATCATATTCATCAAATTATCTCAAGAACAATCCTTAGGGTTTCAAAATAAAAACCTAATTAATTCAAGGTTTAGCCGTGGATTTTTAAAACCAATCACATATTTGGAATCCCCAAAACGTAGGCATCAAGAAGCACCTAGCATATTCGCACATAGAGATATGTGGGGTTATCCTAAAATTTCATGGGTCTTTAAACTCATGTTTTACAAATGGGGGTTTTGAAACTACGAATATAATTATGTTTTGAACATTTCTATGATATTGAATTTGGTCTTTAGGCCTACTTTCGAATGATTTGACATATTATATATGTTTATGCGCGTGTTTTGAAAGGGTGATATTTTGAGATCATGAATTATATGAAATCCCTCTCTTGATGTGAATTTGTTTTGAATGTGCATATAATGTAAATTTTTTTAAAACATCTTGAAAAGCATGACATGAAATGTTTTGAGAATTGATATGATTTTGACTTGAAAATGAGAGGGTTATTTGTGTTGAATCATGTTGAATACAATGGTTGAATGAGAAGAATAATGTGATATTGATGGCTTGCAAGTTGGGTATGACGATACCTTACATAATATGATATATGATTGAATCAGATGAAATTTGAATACATTGATTTTACATGAGATAGGTGGATGCTCGAAGAAGGCATTTGAGTGTAAGGGCTCATCGTTGGAAACCATGTTTGCCGACACGGGAATTTGGTACCAGGCTAAGGGATCTTGAGTACTTGACTTTATGTCATTTCCAAATTAGGATTATAGGTAGGAGCCCGGGCTAAGTGATCTTGGGCACTATCATTGAGTCGAGACACCATGCTGTGTGATCTTGTGTGTCTTCCCCTCACGTATACTCTAATATTGGCGGCTACCGGGGTTTCATAGTTGGTGTAAATTATGTTGGGTATTCTACCTAGCTCAGCTGCATTTCATTGTTATTGAAAACAATTACACTATGCCAATGTGTTTTCAAATGATTTGATATGAAACTGCTTTATAATGGCTCTCACCTCTATTGTGTAAAAATATTATACTTCTGTTTTGATTTCTCTGCGTACCAGTACTTTTGTATTGACCCCCTTCCCTCCCAGGTTCGGAGGCACAGTCTAGGGGTCCAGATAACCAGCAAATTTCTCCCGATAGATAGCAGAATTAAGTGGTGAGCCTTCTATATTTCAGAAGGCCTGATGTCTGCTATTTTTATTTATCATTTATTAGTTTTGGGTCTGCTGGGGGCCTTGTCCCAGTTTTCAGATAGACATTGTTTTAGTCATGTAGTAGAGATTTCGCAAACGGTTTTAGAGATGTTGATTTAGATTGTGGGACACTATTCCCCATTTTCGTTTTCATATGATTCTTGATCATGTTTATGTTATATTGTGTATCTTCCGCATTTCTTTTGTCATGAATTATGTGCATGATTATCAGACAGATAGGGGTGTTCGGGCCTTCATGGTTCGGAATGCTCGTCACGGCCAGGGCGCCAGTTTGGGTTGCGACAGTAGTGGTATATATACATTGAATGGTGCGTATACACATGTATATATCTTCTATAGAAGTCTATATTTAACGTATACATGTGTATATGTTTTATAAATTAATATATAAGTATATCTATATGTATTGTAGTATATTTTATAAGTAGTAGTATATATACATTGAATAGTGTGTATACACATGTATATATCTTCTATAGAAGTGTATATTTAACAGATACAAGTGTATATATTTTATAAATAAGTATATAACAATATCTATATATATTGTAAAATATATATATTGTAGTATATATTATAAGTAGTAGTATATATACATTGTATGGTGCATATGCATTTGTATATATATTGTATGTTTAACGTATACATGTGTATATGTTTTATGAATTAGTATATAAGTATGTCTATATATATTGTAATGTATATATATTGTAGTATATTTTATAAGTAGTAGTATATATACATTGAATGGTGCGTATATATGAGTAATTGACTAATTGTGTATATGTGTATATATTTTTTAAATTCTAATGTAGTATATACTATATATATAGTGTATATATATACTATATACCAGGTTTTGGCGCTAGAAGCAACTTTGTATTTATCAAGAAGCAACAAATCTCTCACAAGTATTCACTATCCCCAACTTTGTATTGATCAAAATATAGTCCACCAGACCACCACCTAACTGTATCATCTATGTGTATATATACAACAGTTAAACTTCTGCTCCAAATCCAGCAGGCCATGGGTAAAAATCAAATCACAAACCAATCGAGCTTGATTTTTCTTTGATTGTGAGAAACAAATATTGCTCATCTTGGTTAACACTTCTGCAGGCTTCAGAAAAAACTCAAGCCAGCTCCAGATAGATCATTGTAGAAGTATATCCTGGAGAAAGGCATGATCACACTAAGGAATTAATATCCTGGGAATGACAACGTGCATGAGAAGTTTATATCTTTCCCTTCTAGCTAAAGCTGACACTACTTTCTTCATATCTCACAAAAACATGTCAATAATAAAATTTTACTGTGACAACTTTATTAGAATCCTTGTATCACAGTGAACATAAAAATTAGAATAAGAACTCACTTGAACTTTCGAAGATTTCGAGTTTTTGTTTGTGAAACCACTGTCCATTCCATAGTCCGCAAGAAAATTGGTGGACATTGGAGTGGATACATGGTTAAGAACACGTTCAGAACTTATCTCAGAGGGTTGGACATTGTCTGTGTACTCGAAGCGAGATGTGAATGATGATGAGCCACCAGTTGGTGCATTACTTGCAGAGTTGGAGGAAGAAACTTGAACAGGCGGTTCTTGAGGCTTCTGGTTGTACAGACTTTCACTTGACTGTAAAGATGCTCAGTCAATTAATTTGAATTCCAAATTTGTTAAACACGTTACTCTAAACTGCATGCATAAATCTTCATTTCAAAGTAAGTAATTGATACCCTGCACCCATTTCTCCAGCTTGGAAGACTAAGATCGTACGTTTTTAGTAAGTTTCCGAGCTCCAAGTTCACCTGGCTTGCCAGATTTCCTTGCAACTATAGGTTTCTTAATCGAAGTAGTAAAAGCTGATTGTGATGCTTTGGGTGAAGCAGAAACCTCTGGCGTCTCATCCTTAAATGATGAGGTTTCTTTTGGAGCTTCACTAATTTTAATATTAGAAAATCCATTTGTAGTCTGCACAGCTTAGAGGCAACGGGTGATGCTGGCAAACCTGCATCCTCTGCTTTACTTTCCTCCGCTTTATTTTTAGCAACTTCTTTTGAGAGTAATT
>NW_025883705.1:14599-20836 GCF_002878395.1 Capsicum annuum
TCTAAATTTGTAGACCTGCAAGAATCAATTCATTAGAAAATGGAGGGTCTTAGAAACGCCAAAATAACAGAAAGAAGGCAAACTATACCTAACAAATTGGGATGACAGGAGTACAGAAGAAAAGGAGGTGGTGACAGAGGCAAAAGATTGCCCTCAGCCCGTAACAGATATCTCAACCATGACTAAGGAATGCGAAGCTATATTATCAACCCTCCCTAATACATACTAACATGCACTCGAACTCTTATCTTCCGCTTTTGTATCCCCCACCCACACCCACCACCACAAACACAGCCTCTTTTAAAAAAAAGCTCAGTAGACGGCAAAAACACATCAAAGTTAGTGTTCATGGCTTTCCATAGTCTCCCATTGCAAATTTTCCTCATGATCAATCAAATCAGGTTAGGTTTAAGAAGGTATCCAAGATTCGTTTTTGTCATCACTTTCTTAATAAGGTAAATAATATTGTCTTTGTTGCGCTGCTTGACTTGTACTTCTGATATGCTGATTGTTACAGCTAGGAAGAGGTCCATCCACCGCGGTGAAATAAGATGAGCAACTATGGAAGTGATGAGGCCCAAAGTATGATGCAGTGGTTAGAAAAAAAAGGCATGTAGCCTATTTTCACAAGACTCACAGCCAAGAAGTCCAACATGCCCATTTCGAACTTTACTTCTCCACTCTTCCAGTCTCGGCAAATACATGGGTGGGGCGGACTGGTTGGCACAGGAGGTACTCTCGGACTAGGAATAGGTTCTGGGGTTCGTATCCCATGGGTGGGACGGACTTCATCATCCTGATAATTAACATTGGTACGATGGGGAGGCATCACTGGTTTTTTGGAAAGTAATAGGTCATTGATTAGGGGAAAGATTAGACTTTGAAGCACGAACTAAATCACAAAGAAGAGAAACATTCTAAAACACCTAGTAACATCCTTCTTGTAAGTATGGCTCTCTAAACACCCATAAATAAGACTCTACCCAACACGATTTCATAGAAACCCTGGGACCATGAACTGTGCTCTGATACCAAGTTTGTCACGACCTAAACTTGGGCCTGGCCGTGATGGACATCCCGAACCATGAAGGCCCAGAATGCCCTTCTCTATCTGATAATCATGCGCAACATTCATATAATAAAAGAAGATGTGGAAACATAATCTGCTACGAAAACATGGTCAATTCTAAATTCAACATAAGTATTGAAACTGTAAATCAACTACATCTAATTAACATCTAACGCAGTCTGCGAAATCTCTACTACATGAAAATCTAACAACTATCTGAAACTTGGACAACACCCCCAGTAAACCAAAACTGAAATAAGTGACATAATCTGAAAGGGCAGGCATTCTGGAATAGAGAAGGCTCAGTACTGCACAATTTGATAAGATGTCTGAATTATCTACACTTATCTGGACCCCTAGACTGAGTATCGAAATCTGAGAAGTAGGGGAAGGCGGGTCAATACAGATGTATTGACACGCAGAGGATATCCAAAATAATCATTTATTATTCAACATATATGAGAGTAATTTGAAACAGTTCATAAGTATATCATATAGTAAGAATTCACATGGGAATTTTAAAGACTCTGTAAAAATGATCTCAACTTTGAGAAATCTGTGTTACTTCTGCGCTAGGTGGTATACCCTACAATTCTGAACAATTCCATGGGCCATATGGAAACTACCATTAACTCGGCAACTAAGCCCCTAACCCAAGTGTGCCGTAAGGGTCGGAGTCTCTGAATCTACTATGCCACACGGCCGTCACCAGCATACTATAATAATCTACCCGTATTGGTAAGTACAATTTCAGGCAAAGAGTTTCTTGAACTCGTGTCTTCTTTGGGTAACAACCTAACCCTTTTTAATCCCCTTTTTAAAACTCTATCAAAACATACAATCTCTGAAAACATACTCTGAAAATATGCTCTGAATACATAGTCTGTTATGGCATAAATACATATGGTATCGTCATACCATTGACTTGAAAGTCACATCTCTGAGCCATTATTAGTCTATCGTAAATCTCTGTTTTCAAAACACAAGTATTGGGACCACCATTTGAATAATTCAATTTAAAGAAACTCTTTCTTAAACCTCATGTAAACACATGCAAGGAACTCATCTTTGTCAAGCATTTTAGTTGTACGGTACAAGGTGGTCATGTCAAAGTTCTCAATTCATAAGCAATTCTTTCTCTTAAACACAAGAATATATTTATATCAAGAAACAAGCTCTCAATAATTTCAAATCATGCTCAACTGCTATAATATTGCAAAAACATCTTTCAAATCACAAAACCATAATCTTTAATTTAATACATGAGAGAGAGTTCATAATTTATGCTCTCAACAATCTTAAATCTGAAATTCCATACATATACGTATACATGTAAATCAATTTAGGGGATAGTACCACAAGGTCAAAACAATAGTAATATTAAAACATTCGGAGTACGTAATTTAGAACATAGATTCCAAAACCCCTTTGAAATTCATGCATAAAAATCTAAACATCATGCTCTAATAGTTTTAAGCCCTTGTGGTTTTTATGATAAACCCCACGTTCCTCTATCTAGGAATTTAAAGGATGCTTCTTGATGCCCGTGGCTTGGGGATTCCAAATCTTCAATTTGTTTTGAAAACCCACGATTGAATTTTGTTTTATCTAAATTATTAATATGGAATCCTAGAGAGTGTTCTTGAATATTTTTGGTGAATGTATGAGTAATATGCTCAATTGGGGTTGAAATCTCATGTTTAGACTGATAAGGGTGTGGGAAAATACCCAATATACCCTTAATGTGATCAGTATTAAAATATAACTGGGAACTCGATTTCCTGGGCCACCACGACATACCACTATCACGGTGGCTCACTGGAAATTGATGAATGGGAATTTGACCCACTCCGCGATGCGCCACCATCGTAGAGTCCCACTAAAAATTGACCATCATCATTTACACCCTCTCCACGATGAGCCAAGGATAAGAATGATGGTGTTTTATGACTAGAACTTAAATTAACCATAATTCCTTCACCGAGTGTCCGTTTTGGACACATCTTATGTCGACGGAAAACTTATTCAATCATCCACGAAATGAAAAGTTGAAATCTAAGGGATTCCATAGGGAAATAACTGTAAATCATTCTAGAAGCCAATGCTTGATATTTTAAGGAAAAATTTAGCTAAGAAAAACTTCGGGGCGCTATAGGTCTACAATTTATGCAAACTTTACCTCTTACCTCAAAGGTGAGGTAGAGAAGCTATTTTTGATAGCTGAAAATTAGCTTAATAACAACAACAACAATACCACATACCCAGTATGCTCTGGGGAGATCTATAATGTATGGAAACCTTACCTCTTACCTCAATGGTGAGGTTGAGAGGCTGTTTCCAATAGCTAAAAATTAACTCAATGACGACGACATACCTAGAGGGGTATGGGAAGCTATACAATGTATGCAAACCTTTCCTCTTACCTCGAAGGTGAGGTAGAGACGTTGTTTTTGATAGCTGAAAATCAGCTCAAGAACAACAACAACATCATACCTAGTGGGGTCTGGGGAGCTCTACAATGTACACAGACTTTAGCTCTACCTTGAAGGTGAGATAGACAGATTGTTTTTGATAGCTGGAAATCAGCTCAATAACAACAAAAAGAACATACCCAGTGGGGTTTGGGGATCTCTACAACGTAGGCAAACCTTACCTCTACGACAAAGGTGTGGTAGAGAGGCTATTTTTGATGGCTGAAAACCAGCTTATCAAGCCAAAAACAATATACAAATCCATAAAATAAAAAGCAAAGTCTCAAACTTTAAAATGTACCTAACAAAATTCATATGAATACCAATGCTATGATGCATTGTCGAACAATCAATGCCCAAAAAGATCCCATATGTTACCGACGCCCATGTAGGATTCTTCGCATTGAAATCAAAGCACATCTAACAAAAAATAAAAAAAATTCAAGTTAAATGCAAATGCAAAAATTAACAAAATTCAAGTTGAATGTTTAGAACATTTCAAAAAAAAAAAAATATTCAAGTTAAATGAAAACAAAAAAATAAAAAAAAATTCAAGTTAAATGATCGATTCTTTGAGTTTCTTCGAGAGTTATCCCTGGGAAAGAGACATTTCAACTAACCATAGACTATCTGGAGATGAAAAGTGACCTGAAGAAGTTGGGGGAAGTATTTGATGAGATGTAGAGGGCATCCTATGCTCTATTTGAATTTCCCTGGGCATTCACAGTATCTACCATCAACCCTTTTATAAGATTATCATAGATTTATGTTTTCTTTATAGTCTGTCACAGAATTTGAGTTATTTTTTCACTACTGTATTGCTTGCAGATTTTTATCAATAAGGCCTTTCCTCTTCTTGGAAAATTTGCTACAAAATCAATGGATGAACCATTTTCCATTTCCTGCATCCACAGATGGCACACTAAAAAAAGTGACAGGATAATTGAAGGCAACCCATTAAAGTATAAAGGAAAATTTATCGAGATATAAGTTTATTTTTATTATGTTATAATACTACTGTTGTATCAAATGTTATGTAACTGTTAGTATTTTTTTGTAGAACGTGCACTCATACATCATCCCTACTTTTCGTGAGGCGATGATGGATTACATGGTTACGTTTAAGTCATATACAGATAAGGTAAAGAATAACGTCCTCGATGTATTGAAGAAAGAGTTAGAAGGGGTGACTGTCCTTACTTCAAATGAGGCCAGTGATGTTGACGGAGATTGGGGTAGTAACTCCGTTGGAGTATGCATTGGTGATGATTATTCTCCGAGCACCTTCAAAGATGTAGTGGGCACCTCATCCCCTGAGGATCTTCATAAGTGTGTTTCTATTCTGGAGGAAGAAGTGTTGGATATTGCTGCCTATATCAAAGAGGAAAGACTAAAGAAAAGGGAAAAGGGTGAGTGATAATATGAGCGAGGTAACTTCACTTAATAATTGATGTAGTTAATGAATTTTAAGTCTTAATTATTAGTAACACTTTGTAATATGATGACAAAGTGCATGTGGACCTTTAAGAATCGGAGAGGAAAGAACAAGGAGAACAAAGGAGCAAAATGGATATGTTGTCCACTATTGTAGTAGAAGAAAAAAAAAAGAAGAAAAGAAAGATGAAGAAGAAGAAATGAAAAAAGATAAGAGCCAAGAAGAAACTAGAAAAGAAGAAGAAGAAGAAGAAGAAGAAGAAGAAGAAGAAGAGGAAGAAGAAGAAGAAGAAGAAGCTGAATCTGAAAAAGAAGCAACAGCATATCAAGAAGAAGGCAGCGAAAAACAAGAAGCTAATAAAGAAGAAGAAGAAATTGACAAAAGAGAAGCTGAGAAAGAAGCAGAAGGTAAAGAAAAAGAAGGAGTTGAGGAAGAAAATGGAGTTGGGGAAGAAACGGCTGCTGCAGGTGAAGAAAAAGAAGAAGCTGAGAAAGAAAAGAAAGTTGAAGAAGCACCATCTGCTGCAGATGCTGAAAAAGAAGGAGAACAAGGTGAGAATGAAGCAGCAGCAGCTGCAGATGTTGAGAAAAAGGAGATAAAGCCGAAGATGGAAAGGAATAAGCAGCAGACAAAGAAGAAGGAGAACAGAAAGAAGAAACAGAAGAAGCACACCAAAAAGATATGGTCATGGATATCGTTGATGAAATTAATAGTAACATTTGTGTTGACAATATTCCACATACACTTTTGATTTGGGGGTGGTGATTGGAGGAGGACGTGGAATGCGTAGTCATCAAATATAATATATATCATCAAAAAATACTTTTTCTTTGACAAAAATTACTTTTAGGATATTGTACATTCAATCACTACCCATCCACACACTCCTTAATTCACCCCCTAATTTGTATAAAGCTCTAATATGATTATGTGACTAGTTTACACTCCTTCACATGTGTAGAAACCCACACTACATTTATTTTTAATTTATTTATTCATTTATTTTTAAGCAACGTCCAAGTTATTGTCTATAGCAGTGTACATAGATCACCGTGGTCTACACATAATCAGGAGATCAATCGATGAACTCCTAAAGGTGTAAGTCTATGGTAGACCAGACTAATCGATGGACCCTTAAGGAAAAAGTATATTATTTACATAAACTTGACATAGGTCAACATCAATGACAGTTTATTAAGTGTCACCAACAGTTTCAGATTATCTATTTAAATCATTTTACATTTAATTATTTTCTTCCACCA
>NW_025883705.1:23836-31046 GCF_002878395.1 Capsicum annuum
CTGAAATCTAAGACACTCCTTATGTTACTTCTGTGCTAGGTGGTATATCCTACAAAAATGTAATTCCATGGGCTATATGGAATTTGTCATTAACTCGGTAGCCAAGCACCCAGAAATACCCCAAAAAATCCAAACCATTATTAGAGCCATGTACCAAGCTTATTCATAGTACATCATGGTTATTTTATAGTTTTATGAGTAATTTAGATGTATATTAAGGCTTCAAATAACTCCTACCTATCAGACGAATCAAAACATTCCTTACCGATTGAATTCTTGAGAAGGATATTGGTATAGTCAACTTCAAATGAGCATATCTCTCATTATACTTGGAATTTTTTAGATCATAACCTATCAGTAGATATATAATTGAATTATCTTTCCAACGATACCAATTTTTCCTAAATCAGATATCGAAGCAAAGAGTTATCCCTATTTTATTCAAGCACGTCAAGCTGGAAAACGGTGACGACGTTTCTGACGGGCTATCATGTTTCTGACGACCTTTTTGATGAAGTCGTCACATTCTGACAAAATTTCTGATAACGTCGTCATCCCTGGGCAAAAAATCAAGAATTTGGACCCCTTTTGTGATGACCATTCGTGACGGCCTATGACGGACCTGACGGTCTATCACGGATGGTGACAAGTGTATTTTTCCAGCAATTCAATGGCATTTTTGCAAGGGTATTTTGGTCATTTACTTCACCTTCCATGACTTATAACCCTAAAGAGGAATAATTTTGCCCATTTTTCTTCAGTTAAGCATCTTAAAAACCCTCTCTTATGATCCCAACTACAAGATTAGGGTTTCTATCAAACTCATCTCTCAAAAGCAAGATTCAAGCCCTTTTCTAAGATAATCAAGAATTAAGTTTCCCAATCCAAGAACTCTCCAGCAAATCATCAAGGTCCCGTTTCTAAATTATGCGTAGTGTTCATCTATGGATCCAATCCATTAATAGAGCTCAAGAACCATGTTTTAAATATTATTTTGTAAAATTTTTGTGGTGATAGCCAGCATAGGTTAAGACATCTTAGCCTGTCAGAGTAGGATTGATGAGGTGGATTAACCTGTCAGTTTAGGGTTCCCACTATTTTTCTTTTGAATACCTGCCAGCTAAAGGTCACCTACAACTGTCCTTAATTGTGGTGCAGTGTTGATACCCCTCTAGTCGGGGTAGAGATTAAATCCTAACTTAACTCTATGCGTTATTGGGGCATGTCGGTTAAATAACTACCTCCCACAATCTTAGAATCAATTTCAATAAAAGAACTGAGATAGGTCTTCAGATTTTAGTCTATCAGACTGTCAGATACAGTCAGACTCAGTTACAATACAGAACTTAGATAGTTTCATCAGATAAAGAATTGTAAGATACAGTCACCCATGTTATCAGAATTTCAGTATCATTTATGTTTGCCATCAGTAAACCAGGTATTAGCATGCAGGACTAGCTATCATGCACCCACGATTTCAGTTACTAAGTATGTATGTTTGTACTCTTACATTCATAAGAGTAAGATAGTTAGCATTGTTCATGCATGTAAACCCTATTTATATTTAGCCTACCTCACTTGTATACTCAGTACATTCCCTCGTACTAACACATTTGCACTATGGTGCTTTGTTTTTATCTTATACCATAGGTTACGAGACACAAGCTCCAGATCAGCAGTAGCAGTAGCATTTCCAGTCGCAGAGATTCAGTAAGTCCTCTTCATTCGAGGATAATATGATTTGATTTATTAATTATTATTTTAGCCAGTTATTAATTTACGGAGTTAGTTGGAGTCATGTTCCTTCAACTCCTTATTCAGACAGTACTTAGAGGCTTTCAGATTTAATATTCAGACTTATGTTCAGATTTGATTCAGTTTTTAGCTGTTTTAGGTATCTTTCACCCATATTGATATTATGTTTTGACAGATTCTTTATTCAGTTGAACCTTATGGCCTACATGTTTATGTTTTCTGCATCATTACATTATATATGCACTGTACAGGTACAAATATTAGTCATGGGTTAGCTTGTGGTCCCTCGGGGTCATAAGCACCATGTAGTATTCAGATTTAGAAAATTGGGGCATTACAAACTTGGTATCACAGCCTAAGGTTCAATAGAGTTCTAGAAATTCTGAAAGGCTCATCTAGTAGAGTCTTGTGAATGGGTGTATTGCACGCAGCATTTATGTCTAGGAGGTTATGAGATATTTTAGGAATAGTTCTCTTTCTTCAGTATTCATGTTGTCCTAGTAAGCATAATTTCAAGTCAGTCTCTCAGTCTAATCCGCTCTTCTCTTATTTTAGAAACTTGCATCCAAAGAGAAGAAATCATCTAGCTTCTCTGCCTGAAGATCCTTTGGACGAACATATTTCTCATCCGAAGATTAGGACCACATTTACCGCTCTACCTCAGCCTGTAGCTTTCTAGAATGAATGACCAGCAGTCGTTTTGGCCAACTCAGTGGCCAATTCAGCAGCAGCTAGGATTTGAGACTTCACCTGAATGAACTCTCTATCCTTCTTTAGGTCTAAGCCAGTCGAGGATCCTCAAGAATTCATTGACCAAGTCCAGAAGTTTATTAATATCATGGGAGTAACTTCTTCTCAGAGTGCTGAGTTAGCCACATAATAATTGTAGGATATTGCTCACACTTGGTACAAGCAGTGGTTAGCAAAAAGGTTAGATGATGCAGGTCCTGTTGAGTGGGAAGAATTTGTCACAACTTTCTTAGATTCTTTCGCCGAAAGCTGAGAAAGGCCAAAGATCTTGAGTTCATCAATCTCAGGTAGGGAAATATGATGGTTAGAGAGTATTCTCTTAGATTTACTCAGCTAGCCAGATATGCCCCTTGTGTAGTTGTAGACAACAGGGCTAAGATAAGCAAGTTTGTGTCAGGGGTGAATTATAATGTGGTAAATGAGTGTAGGTCTGCTATGCTAAACAGTGATATGACTTTAGCCAGGATCATAATCCACACTCAACAGATAGAGGAGCAGAAGGTTAAGACTAGGGAGAGGCAGAACAAGATAGAAAGATTAGGCAGTTTTAGTTTTGCTTAGGCCAAATCAGAGAGAGGAAATCATTCGTAGTTTCGTCCTAATTCAGCAGTTCTAGCCCCTTCCTCCTATAGTGCCCCAGTGCTGAAGTTCAGTGATGGCAACAAAGATAGAGCACTAGGCTCTAAATCTCAGGGCAGTGTTATCAGTGCTCGAACAAATCCCCGTTGTTAGACTTATGGTAAGAACCACAAGGGAATTTGCAGAGCCGGTAGTAATGTCTATTTTGGTTGTGGTAAGCCAGGCCACAAGATTATAGAGTGTCCTCAGCCAGGCCCTCAAGGTCAACAGAATTGCTCCACAGCTCAGTCCGATCACCCAAACTAGTAGGGTGCCACTTCCAGTGCTGCTAGTGGGCAACGTCCAAATACACTCTATACTTTTCAGATGTGATAGGATTAGGTTAGATGCTATTGACTTCTTAGGGCATATTGTGTCCAGTGACGTGATAAGCGTGGATCCCCAAAAAGTTGAAGCAGTGAGAAAATGGCCCAGATCCACAACTCTAATCGATATTCGGAACTTTTTAGGTTTGGCGGGGTATTACAAAAGGTTCGTAGAGATTTTTTCCTCCATATCTGCTCCACTTACTAAAATGACTCAGAAAAAGATAAAGTTTGTGTGGTCTGACTCGTGTGAAAACAGTTTTGAGAAGTTGTAGTACAAATTGACAACTGCTTCTCTTTTAACCCATCTCGAGGGTGTAGATAATTTTGTGGTTTATTTTGATGCATCCGATGTGGGACTTGGTTGTGTATTGATGCAACATGGTAAGGTGATAGCTTATGCATCTACGCAGGTAAAGGTGCATGAGTGCAATCACCCCACTCATGACTTGGAGTTAGCAGCTGTGGTGTTTGCACTTAGAATCTGGAGGCACTATCTCTATAGAGTGCATGCTGATATTTATACTGACCATAAGCATTTGCAAGATGTTTTCTCATAGAAAGAATTGAATCTCAGACCGAGGCGTTGGATAGAGCTTTTGAAAGACTATGATAAGAGTCTGCATTACCATCTGGGCAAGGCAAATGTTTTAGTCAATGCCCTCAGCAGGTTATCTATGGGTAGCCTTTCTTATATAGAAAAAGGAAAGAAAGAGATGGTGAAGGATATTTACCGCCTTGCAAATCTAGGAGCGCGACTCTTAGATTCTGAAGATGGAGGGATGATTGTTCATGAGTTAGCTAAGTCATCTCTTTGTTCTTCAGTTATGGAGAAGTAGGTTAAAGATCCTATCTTGATGCAAATCAAGAAAGATGTGGGTCAATAAAAGGTTATATCATTTCAAATTGGTGGTGATGGTATTCTATGATTTCAGGGTAGGTTGTGCATTCCGAATGTTGATGGGTTACGAGAAAGAATCCTTAATGAGGCACACACTTTGAGGTCCTTCAACTCAAGGACGAGTTAAAACTATTTTGATCGACTAAGTTTGAGTGGATGTTGTAAATTGTGTCATCTTCCATCAACCATAACTCTCTGTATATGTCAAATTAGGGAGCATACTATGTGTCAAATAGTAGGTCTTCGAGTTAACTTTCCAATGATATCAATTTTGATAAAATCTAACACCCGAGCAAGAAGTTATGGCCTTTCAAAGTGATATTCATCACCTAACTAATCGCCCAAGGCCACTGGAATGCATAGGCGATAGCCTAGGCAGCGCCTATGTAAACATAGGTGATGGAATGTGCAGCGCCTATGTAAAGGTTTCAAGTGACTTAAACACTCCATTTTTAGGGCAAAATGGTCCTTTTCCACCCTTACTTAGCCCTAAAAGACGAAATTCAGATCCAAGGACCCCAAAATACACCTTCATTCATCAAAATTGCTCAAGGATTCTCCTTTGGGTTTTAAAATAAAAACCCAAGCAACTCAAGATTCAACCGGGGGTTTTAGGAACTAATTGCATATTTGGAATCCTCTCAACGTAGGCTTCGAGAAGCATCTAATATTCATAGTAATCAAGGTACATGGGGTTATCTCAAAAATTTCATGGGCTTTAAAATTAATGTATTCAAATGGGGGTTTTAAAGTTACGAATATGATTTTTTTAAAACATTTTATGATATTGATTTGGCCCTTAGCCCTACTCCTAAAGTGATTTGCAAGATGATATATGTTTATGCATGTATTCCGAAAAGATGTTAACTTGAGAGCATGAATGATATGAAATTTCCTCTCTTGATGTGAATTTTTTTTAAATGTTCATATGATGTAAATTGTTTGAAAGCATCTTGAAGAGCATGACATGAAATGTTTTGAGAATTGATATAATTTTAACTTGAAAACGAGAAGGTTATTCATGTTGAATACAATGGTTGAATGACAAGAATGATGTGATATTGATGGCTTGCAAGTCGGGTATCACAATACCCTATAGAGTATGATATGAGATTGATTTGAACAAAGTTTGAATGCATTGATTTTTATGTGAAAGGTGGATGCCCGAAGAAGGAGTTTGAGTGAAAGGGCTCATCGCTGGAAACCATAGTTGTCGATGCGGGTCATATGATATTGTATCCTACATGGGAGGATAATAAAATAATTGGGACATCTCACATGGGGGATTCCCTGTAGTATACTCACATGGGGGGTATACCAGCTCCAAATCCTGGCGGCTACTTGGATTGGAGGCTTGGCCGTCGAGCACCAGAAGAGAATTCCACATAATCGTGGAATTACAATTGTAGGGTATTCCACCTTGCTCAATCGCATTACATTGGTATTGAAAACTATTACTTATGTCTATGTGTTTTTAAATAATTTGATATGAAACTGCTTTATAATGGCTCTCACCTATATTGTGTACAATTATTATATTTCTGTTTTGCTTTCTCTGTGTACCAGTAGTTTTATATTAACCGCCTCTTCTCCCAGGTTTGGAGGCACAGTCTAGGGGTCTAGACAACCAGTAGATTTCTCCCGACAAATCGCAGAATTAAGTGGTGAGCCTTCTATATTTCAGAAGGCCTAATGTCTATAGTTTAATTTATCATTTATTAGTTTTTGGTCTACTGGGGGCCTTGTCCCGATTTTCAGATAGATATTTATTTTAGTCATGTAGTACAGATTTTGCAAATGTTATAGAGATGTTGTGTTGATATTGTCGGACATTATTCCCCATTATTACTTTCGCATGATTCTTGACCATGTTTCCGTTATATTATGTATCTTCTATATTTATTTTATCATATGAATTGTGTCCGTGACTACCAGAAAGATAGGAGTGTTTCAGGCCTCATGGTTTGAAATACTCGTCACGACCAGGGCCCAGTTCGGGTTGTGACAAACTTGGTATCAAAGCACGGTATAGTCCCAGGGTGTCTGTGAATTCGCGTCGGGTAGAGTCCTATTTATGGGTGTGTAGCGCACCACACTTATAAGAAGGATGCTGCTAGGCATTCAGGAAATATTTCCCTTCTTTGTGATTTAGTTCATGCTTCAGAGTCTAACTGTCCCCTAATCTGTAATCACTTGTATTTCAGAAACACAATTATGCCTCCACATCGTATCATCGATCAGAATACATAGGCAGATGAGGTCCGTCCCACCCATGGGATATGGACCCATAATAGATCTCACACTCCAGAACTTTTCCCTACTCTGGGGCCCCAACCAGTCCACCTCGAGCTTCGTGGACTAATGTAAACCGTCCTTTAACTGCCTCGGAAGATATTTCAAATGCAGAACTCCGACAGTCTATTCATATACTGACACAGTTGGTAGCTAACCAGGCTCAACTATCAAAAGATGTTGGGTCTGTATCTGTTACGTTTGAGGCTACTAGGGTCGGACATTTCATGAAGATGAACCCACCTAAGTTCATTGGCACCAAGGTAGAGGAAGATCCACAAGAGTTCATGGATGAAATAGATACGACCTTTAAGTTAATGCATGTGGATGAGGTTGAAGGGGTGGAATTGGCAACTTATCAACTCAAGGATGTTGTAAATTAGTGGTATACTGACTGGGAGGAATCAAAAGGTGAGAGTGTTGAGCCCACAGTTTGGGGCAAATTTGTAGAAGCTTTTTGTGATCGATTCTTTCCTTTGGAGTTGAGGGAGGCCAAGGAGAAGGATTTTATGAATCTAAAACAGGGCAGTATGAGTGTCCAAGAGTACACTTTGAAGTTTAATAAACT
>NW_025883705.1:34046-41540 GCF_002878395.1 Capsicum annuum
CACCTTGCTCAATCGCATTACATTGGTATTGAAAACTATTACTTATGCCTATGTGTTTTCAAATATTTGATATGAAATTGCTTTATAATGGCTCTCACCTATATTGTGTAAAAATATTATATTTCTATTTTGATTTCTCTGCATACCAGTACTTTTATATTGACCCTCTCTCTTCCCAAATTTGGAGGCACAGTCTAGATGTCTAGATTACCAGTAGATTCCTTCTGACAGATCACAGAATCAAGTGGTGAGCCTTCTATATTTTGGAATGCATGATGTCTGTAGTTTAATTTATCCTTTATTAGTTTTGGGTCTACTGGGGGCCTTGTCCCAGTTTTCAGATAGATATTTGTTTCAGTCATGTAGTATAGATTTCACAGACGTTATAGAGATGTTGTGTTGAGATTGTGGGACATTATTCCCCATTATTACTTTTGTATGATACTTGACCATGTTTCTGTTATAGTGTGTCTCTTCCATATTTCTTTTATCATATTAATTTTGTGCGTGATTACCAGATAGATAGGGGTGTTTCGGGCCTCATGGTTTAGAATACTCATCACGGCCAGGGCCCAGTTTGGGTCTTGACAAGGGTAGCACTTCATCTTTTAGGGGTTATCTTATTTCCTACCTTCGAGCTAGGAAAATGATTTCTACGGGGTGTGTGTATCATCTTGTGTATGTTAAGGATTCCAATTCCAAATCTCTCAGTCTTGAATCAGTCCCAGTGGTTAGTGAATATTCAGATGTCTTTCTCGAACATCTTCTAGGAATTCCTCCCGAAAGGGAAATAGACTTTGGCATAGACCTTCTCTCAGATACTCAGCCTATTTCTATTTTTCCATTCAGAATGGCACCAGCAGAACTCAAGGAACTGGAAGATCAGTTAAAGGATCTCTTAGATAAGGGATTCATTAGGCCGAGTGTATCCCCATGGGGTGCACCAATCTTATTCGTGCTAAAGAAATATGCTTCTCTTAGAATGTGTATTGATTATCATCAGCTTAACGAAGTGACGGTCAACAACAAGTATTCGATGCCTAGAATAGATGACTTGTTTGGAGAACTTCAGGGTGCCAGTTAGTTCTCCAAGATAGACCTCAGATCAAGCTATCATCAGCTCATAGTTAAGGAATGTAACATCCTGAAGACAACTTTTCATACTCAGTATGGTCACTTTGAATTTCTAATCATGTCCTTTGGTATTACCAATGCCCCTGCAGTTTTCATGGACTTGATGAACCGGGTGTTTAAGCAGTTCTTGGATATATTCTTCATAGTCTTCATAGATGATATTATGGTCTATTCTCGCACAGAGCGTGATCATTCAGACCATCTCACAATTGTTCTTCAGACTCTTAGGGATCACCAGTTGTTCTCCATGTTCAGTAAGTGCAAATTTTGGCTAAGATCAGTAGCATTTCTTTGCCACATTGATTTCAGTGATGGCATTAGAGTAATCCTCAGAAAACCAAAGCGGTAAGAAACTAGCCTCGCCCTATCTCTCTATCAGATATTAGGAGTTTCTTAGGTTTGGATGGCTATTACAGATAGTTTGTCTAGGGATTTTCTTCTATTGCATCTCGTATGTCCATATTGACTCAGAAGAAGGTCAAGTTTCAATTGTCAGAACCTTGCACGAATAGTTTTCAGGAGTTGAAAACTCAACTCACCTCAGCTCCAGTTTTAGCACATCCCGACGGTCCCAATTCATTCATAGTATATTGTGATACATCCAGAGTAGTTTTAAGTTGTGTTCTCATGAAGCATGGTAGAGTCATAGCCTACGCCTCTAGACAGTTAAAGCCCCATGAGAAGAATTATCCTACTCATGACCTTGAGTTAGTAATAGTTGCCTTTACCTTAAAGATTTGGAGGCATTATCTATACGATGTTCATGTAGACGTCTTCACAGATCATAAGAGCCTTTAGTATGTCTTTTCCCACAAAGATCTCAATCTTCATTAGAGAAGGTGGTTAGAGCTATTGAACGATTATGACATGAGTGTCCTTTATCATCCTGGTAAGGCCAATGTAGTGGCTGACGCACTCTTTAGAATGTCCATGGGTAGTGTTTCCCATATTGAGGATAGTAGGAAGAAATTAGCTCAGGAGATTCATGATCTTACCAGACTAAGCATTCGCTTAGTCGACTCTTCAGAGGGTGGTGTATGTGTTCTGAGTAATTCAGAGTCATCTCTTGTTTTTGAGGTGAAAGAGAAGCAAGACAAAGATCCTAGCCTTGTCAAGATAAAATAGTCAGTTCAAAGTCAGGAAGTAGAGGTTTCTCCCAAGGGGGAGATGGTATTCTTCGTTGTCAGGGTTGTCTGTGTGTTCCCAGTGTAGATGACTTAAGGCAAAGAATTCTTGTAGAATCGCATAGTGCGCGATACTCTATTCATCTAGGGGCCACTAAGATGTACCATGACTTGTTGGAGATCTATTGGTGGAGTGGGATGAAGAGGGACATTGCAGAGTTTGTGGCTAAGTGCTCTACATATCAACAGGTTAAGATAGAGAATCAGAAACCTAGTGGTTCCATATAGGAGTTCACTAAGTAAACATAGACTTCGTGATGGATTTGCCTAAAACACGTCATCAGCATGATTCAGTTTGGGTCATTGTAGATAGAATGACCAAGTCATCTCATTTCCTTCCAGTTCGTACCTCTTACTCAGCCGAGGATTATGCCAAACTCTATATCAGGGAGTTAGTCAGATTACACAGTGTTCCACTATCTATCATCTCAAATAGAGGTACCCTATTCACATCTCACTTCTTGAAAGCGTTCCAAAAGGGTCTTGGTACCCAAGTTTATATCAGTACAATATTTCATCCTCAGACAGATGGTTAAGCGGAAAGGACCATTCAGACTCTAGAAGATATTTTAAGGGCGTTTGCAACTGATTTCAAGGGAAGCTGGGATGACCGCTTGCCTTTGATTGAGTTCGCATACAACAAGAGTTATCACTCTAGTATTCAGATGGCTCCATTCGAAGCTCTCTATAGTTGGATATGTAGGTATTCGATCGGTTGGTTTGAAGTTAGTGAGGCCACAGTTATAGGGCCTGACTTAGTATTTGATTCCTTAGAGAAAGTTCAGTTAATTAGAGAAAGACTCCAGGCTGCTCAGAGCTGATAGAAGTCTTATGCGGATGTTCATAGAAAGGATATCGAATTCGAGGTCGATGACTATGTCTATCTCAAGATCTCTCCCATAAAGGGAGTGAAGAGACTCGGCAAGAAGGGAAAGCTCAGTCTTCGAGCTCGAATTGCCTTCAGATCTAGCCTTAGTTCATCCATTCTTCCATGTCTCCTTACGCACGAAGTGCATAGGTGAACCAGCAGTTGTAGTCCCTATTCAGAGCGTTGACATTCAGAATAGCCTCTCTTATGAGGATATTCCAGTTGAAATCCTCGACTATCAGACTCGTAGGCTGAGGAACAAAGAAGTCCCTCTAGTCAAGGTTCTTTGGTGGAATCATTCCATGGAGAGAGCTACTTGGGAAGTAGAAGCAAACATGCGAACCAGGTACCCTCATCTTTTCTCCACTAATTCAGACTTAGCTAGAGGTAACCATTTTCCTTAAGCTTATTCAGTTACATGTTCAAAATTCTAGTATAAAATTGGTATCAAATATCAGTACATAGCTCATAATGCATTCATGAGTTTAGCTTATCATTCATGCATCAGATATGTATGTTCAGTTGGGCTATATTCAGTTTAGAATTCAATTCAGTTCTAAAATCGTGTGTCAGTTGAGTATGATTAGTGTATGCGTCGTTTTATGTTTTCTTCCCTCTCAAGTAGTCATCATTTGAGGACGAATGTTTCCAAGGGGGAGATATTGTAATACCCCAAAAAATCCAAACCAATATTAGAGCCATGTACCAAGATCATGCATAGTACATCATGGGTATTTTATAGTTTTATGAGTAAGTTAGGTGTATATTAAGGCTTCAAATAACTCCCAGCTATCAGACGAATCAAGCGCCTGCTCTCCATTTCCACCTGTCGATGTAATAAAAGCTACTAATTCCATATCTGGTGTTTCAGACATTCCTTCTTCTACAATTGGAGTTGACAATCCTAGTTCTATTAGAGTAACAGCTCTTGCTGGAATAACTACTTACCGATTGAATTCTTGAGAAGGATATTGGTATAGTCAACTTCAAACTATCATATCTCTCATTATACTTGGAATTTTTGATCTGATGACCAATCAATAGATAGATAATTGAATTACCTTTCCAAAAATACCAATTTCGCCTAAATCCGATATCGGAGCAAAGAGTTATCCCAATTTTATTCAAGTATGTCAAGCTGGAAAACGGTGACGATGTTTCTGACGGGCTATCACGTTTCTGATGACCTTTTTGATGATGTCGTCACATTATAATGACATTTCTGATGACTTCGTCATCCCTGGGCAGAAAATCAAGAATTTGGACCCCTTTTATGATGGCCATTCATGACAGCCTATCACAGACCTGACGGCCTATCACGGATGGCGTCAAGTATATTTTTCCAACATTTCAAGGGCATTTTTCCAAGGGTATTTTGGTCATTTCCTTCAC
Source organism: Capsicum annuum (assembly GCF_002878395.1). Classification (NCBI taxonomy): domain Eukaryota; kingdom Viridiplantae; phylum Streptophyta; class Magnoliopsida; order Solanales; family Solanaceae; genus Capsicum; species Capsicum annuum. The sequence continues at coordinate 38,625 of NW_025883705.1, forward strand.
CTTCCATGACTTATAACCCTAAAGAGGCATAATTTTTCTCATTTTTCTTTAGTTAAGCATCTAAAAAACCCTCTCTTACGCTCTCAACCATAAGATTAGGGTTTCCATCAAACTCATCTCTCAAAAGCAAGATTCAAGCCTTTTTCTAAGATAATCGAGACTTAAGTTTCCCAATCCAAGAACTCTCCAGTAAATCATCAAGGTCCCCTTTCTAAGGTATGCAAGTTTGTCATGACTCAACCTGAGGTCCTGGCCACAACGGGCATCCTGAACCATCAAGTCCTGAGACACCCCTCAACTCCCAAACCTACTAGTGATGTTGTTTGCTATGGGCCTACATAGTTTTAAAATGCATCACTAGGGAGTAAAGCTTTCTTACTTATATACCAAGAATCCTTGTTGTGTTTTTCCAATGTGGGACTCCTTCCTAAGTTGGGGTTTTACATCCTTATACACATCATTACTACTATTTACCCTTTTTATATATCTAAATCACTATCATGGCCTTATAAATTTCAACTAAACTCCCTTTTTCAACCTCAAGGGAAGTCTAAATTAACAACACTCAACCACCAATTGCTTTCATCAATAACCCATACTTTTCTAACACTACAAATCTCACCAAATAACTCTTTTCATACTTTAAGCAATCAAGAATTCTCCTTAACTAATAACTCCTTCTCTACCTTCCACTAAGAAAACACACAAGGACATATCAATTCCATTACTAACTGAATCTTATGCAAAAAGGATTCGGCTATACACATATCCAATAAATTGTTCTTACCACCTTTCTTGTTTCTACACTTCTAAACCCCCACTTCCAACTATAAGAAAGTTCAACTACTTGTGAGTAATAACACTCTAGGTTTCAATATCTCATGAATACAAACTCTATTCAAAAACCTATATTCACACTATCTTTTTTCATGAATACTATTTATATTGAAATACTAATGAGGAATTTGAATATACATCTTACTCTGTCGTAACTGAATGACTCAGAAGAATGGGGACATAAACTTTAAACTTAAGGACTCTTAGCACACTAGGGAACTCCTCTCAAGCCACTTTTGTGTGACTTCTAAAACTTCTTGCTTACCAAATCTGAGAGAACTATCAGGGGAGAAGATTGGGACTCCCCGATCATGTTATATCAACAACATTACAGAGATAGAGAAGTATAGATTTGACATTATAGATTATGAGAAGGAATATGAAATCACATCATACTTGGGCTTAGAGAACAATTTTTATAAACATGATTAAAGTTCTTCAAGCTCGAAACCTAAAAGCATTGCTGAGACACTTTTGAGACTGCATACAATCATATAACTATTTATGGTGACTATTTGAGAAGGCTCTATCTGTAAAGGTTCAAGCTTAACTATTTTTGTTATCTTAAAAATAAAGTAGAGATGGTCTGAATAGAGCAAGGTGAAAATATGTATAAGTTTCTTAGAGGACCTTTCTATAGCACAATCTGAGACTTGAATGAAGGGAAACATTTTCTAAATGTTCTATACCCTCTCGAAGAAAAGTGCAGATGCCTTCATTAAATTCCGTAAGACTCTACTAAAAACGGCTTCATAGACACCCTAGAACACTTGAACTCTACGCTCTAATACCAAGTTTGTAATGCCCCAAAAATGGATTGCAAGATCTCACACGGTGCCTGGGGCTACAGGTGATCCAAAGCTAACCCTTCTACTGGTATGACTTACAAGAAACTAAATAAACTACATAAATCTAAACAAAATCAAAGGAAACATAGAGAAATGCTAAAATCTGTAAAACACAATATTGATACAAATTTACAATCTGATAAATCTGAAGGATAAAATTGAATATACATGATTGACTTTAACTAACATCTATGAAGCCTCTACTATACTGACTATAAATAGTAGGCAAACTACTCCAACTATCTTTAATCAATACATATGAATAAGAGAATAAACAACATAACTAGATCTAACTGATGTCCCCAAAGTAGGAGGACTCATCATCTTGCTGGTTGAAATCTACTACTATCTGAGTGATGTGTGAGCAGATGCTAACACATTTGAGGCTTTTAAATATAAATAATTGCAAGCTCTTAAGAAATTTTTGTCATTTTTGACTGTGTTATCCTTGATTTTTCAATATAAGTCAAGATATAAGAAAACCCAAAATAAGGGAGGTGAAAAAGATGAATTTTGATGAAAATAGCAGGAAAGTATGGCTGATCACATTTCTGATAAGTCTTCATCCCTATGATAGGCTATCAGATTTTTGGTCAACCTAGATAGAAAATAGACTTCAGTTGAACTAAGTGACAACATCATGTGATAAGCCATTAGAAGTGTGATAAGCCATCAGAATTTCCATTAGGATTAGGTCGAGAATTAGATTTGGAGTGACAAAGTGATGATATTTTTGATATGTCATCACATATCTGATAAGCCTTCAGGTTTCATCATCATCCTTAAACAAGAAGTGCCAAAACTGAAGAAGGAGGTGACGACATTTCTGATAAGTCGTCAGACTCCTAATAAGGAATCACAAATGTCATCACCTGTCCAGGAAAAATACTGCACTCTGTCATTTTGTTTCCATAATTAGGCCAAAGTATTTAAAGCATAATTTAGGATTTTCTTATATAAGGAGGGATCTGCACCTTGAACTATCGGGTGGGACTTGATCACTTTTCTCTGTAGGTTTGGCTCTTAACTTTGATTTCAACTTTCAATTCATTGACTGAGTTGTGGGATATTCCTCTTGGATTTATTAGAGAATCAACTTCTAACTACATATTTTGTAAGTTTAATTACCTTGAGTTATGGATTCAATTTTTGTTATCTTTTTCTATTCCATGTGGAACTAAAACCACAACAAGGGTTATGGGATCTATGATGATTCCTCCATTGATTTAAT
>NW_025883706.1:0-6132 GCF_002878395.1 Capsicum annuum
TGGTTACTTTATTTGTTGAAAATGCTTAAGTGCCGGTGACTTTAATACTGAATTAGTTTTTAAAAGGTGATGTTGTCGGTGACTTTTTTGTTATAAATGGTTAACTTTTGGTGACTTTAATAGTGAATAAGTTTCGTTGGTGCCTTTGTTAGTTGAAAAAGCTTAAGTTTCGGTGACTTTAATAGTGAACTAGTGTTTAGGAGGTGAAGTTCTTGGTGACTTTATTTGTTGAAAATGCTTTAGTACCGGTTACTTTAATAGTGAACTTTTGTTTGTAAGGTTATGTTTTTGGTTACTTTATTTGTTGAAAATGCTTAAGTGCCGGTGATTTTAAAAGGAAACAATTGTTTAGAAGGGGATTTTTGGTTACTTTATTTGTTGAAAATGTAAAATGCCAGTGACTTTAAATGTGAATTTTTGTTTTGAAGGTGATGTTGTTGTTTACTTTATTTGTTTAAAATGCTTCAGTGCCAGTGACTATAATAGTGAATTAGTGTTTAGAAGGTGATGTTGTTGGTGACTTTATTTTTTTGAAAAAGCTGAACTTTTGGTGACTTTAATAGCGAATTAGTTTCGTTAGTACCTTTGTTAGTTGAAAAAGCTTAAGTTTTGGTGAATTTGATTGTGAACTAGTGTTTAGGAGGTGATGTTGTTGGTGTCTTTATTTGTTAAAAATGCTTAAGTGCCAGTGACTTTAATAGTGAATTAGTGTTTAAGAGGTGATGTTGTTGGTGACTTTATTTGTTGAAAATGCTTAAGTGCAGGTGACTTTAACATTGAACTTTTGTTTAGAAGGTAATATTATTGGATACTATATTTGTTGAAAATGCTTAAGTGCCGCTGACTATAATAGTTAATTAGTGTTTAGAAGGTGATGTTCTTGGTGATTTTATTTTTTTAAAATGCTTAAGTTTCGGTGACTTTAATAGGGAATTAGTTTCGTTGGTGCCTTTGTTAGTTGAAAATGCTTACGTTTTGGTGTCTTTAATAGTGAACTCTTGTTTAGAAGGTGATGTTGTTGATGACTTTATTTGTTATAAATGCTTAAGTTTTGGTGACTTTAATAGTGAATTAGTGTTTAGAAGATGATGTGGTTGGTGACTTTATTAGTTGAAAATGCTTAAGTTTTGGTGACTTCAAAAATAAACTTTTGTTTGAAAGGTGATGTTTTTGGTTACTTTATTTGTTGAAAATGATTAAGTGTCGGTGACGTTAATAGTGAATTAGTGTTTAGAAGCTGATGTTGTTGGTGATGTTATTTGTTAAAAATGCTTCACTTTTTGTGACTTTAATCGTGAATTAGTTTCGTTGGTGCATTTGTTAGTGGAAAAAGCTTAAGTTTGGGTGACTTTAATAGTGAACTGCTGATTAGGAGGTGATGTTGTTTGTGACTTTATTTGTTTAAAATGCTTAAGTGCTGGTGAACTTAAAGGGGAAATTTTGTTTAGAAGGTAATGTTGTTGGTTACCTTATTTGTTGAAAATGCTTAAGTGCCGGTGACTTTAATAGTGAATTAGTATTTAGAAGAGGATGTTTGTTGTGACTTTATTTATTGAAAATACTTATGTTTTTGTGACTTTAATAGTGAATTAGTGTTTTAAAGGTGATGTTGTTGGTGACTTTATTTGTTGAAAATGCTTAACTTTTGTTGACTTAAATAGTGAATTAGTTTCGTTGGTGCCTTTGTTAGTTGAAAAAGCTTAAGTTTTGGTGACTTTAATAGTGAACTATTGTTTAGGAGGTGATGTTGTTGGTCACTCTATTTGTCGAAAATGCTAAATTTCCGGTGGCTTTAATAGTGAATTAGTGTTTAGTACGTGATGTTGTTGGTGACTTTATTTGTTTAAAATGCTTAACTTTTGGTGACTTTAATAGTGGATTAGTTTTGTTGGTGCCTTTGTTAGTTTTAAAAGCTTAAGTTTTGGGGACTTTAATAGTTAACTACTGTTTAGGAGGTGATGTTGTTGGTGACTTTATTTGATGAAAAAGCATAAGTGTCGGTGACTTTAATAGTGAATTAGTGTTTAGGAGGTGATGTTGTTGGTGACTTTATTTGTTGAAAATGCTTAAGTGCCTGTGACCTTAAAAGTGAACTTTTGTTTTGAAGGTGATGTTATTGGTTACTTTATTTGTTGAAAGTTCTTAAGTGCCGGTGACTTTGCAAGTGAATTTTTGTTTAGAAGGTGATGTTGTTGGTTACTTTATTTGTTGAAAATTTTTAAGTGCCGGTGACTTTAATAGTGAATTAGTGTTTAGTAGGTGAAGTTGTTGGCTACTTTAATTGTTTAAAATGCTTAACTTTTGGTGACTTTAATAGAGAACTAGTGTTTAGGAGGTGATGTTGTTGGTGACATTATTTGTTGAAAATTCTTAAGTGCTGGTGACTTTAATAGTGAATTAGTGTTTAGGAAATGATGTTGTTGGTGACTTTATTTGTTTAAAATGCTTAAGTGCCAGTGACTTTAATAATGTACTTTTGTTTAGAAGGTGATGTTATTGGTTACTTTATTTGTTGAAAATGCTTAAGTGTCGGTGACTTTAATAGTGATTTAGTGTTTAGAAGGTGATGTTGTTGGAGAATTTATTTGTTTGAAATGCTTAAGTTTTGGTGACTTTCATAGTGAATTAGTTTCGTTGGTGCCATTGTTAGTTGAAAAAACCTTAACTTTTGGTGACTTTAATAACGAACTAGTGTTTAGGAGGTGATGTTGTTGGTGACTTTATTTGTTGGAAATGCTTAAGTGCCGGTGACTTTAATAGTGAATTTAGGAGATGATGTTGTTGGAGACTTTATTTGTTGAAAATGCGTAAGTGCCGGTGGCTTTAATAGTGTACCTTTATTTTGAAGGTGATGTTATTAGTTACTTTAATTGTTGAAAATGCTTAAGTGCTGGTGAGTTTAATTGTGAATTAGTGTTCAGAAGGTGATTTTTTTGGAGACTTTATTTGTTGAAAGTGCTTAAGTTTTTGTGACTTTAATAGTGAATTAGTGTTTAGGAGGTGATGTGGTTGGTCACTTTATTAGTGAAAAATGCTTAAGTTTTGGTGACTTTAAAAATAAACTTTTGTTTAGAAGGTGATGTTCTTGGTTACTTTATTTGTTGAAAATGCTAAAGTGCCGGTGACTGATATAGGGAATTACTGTTTAGAAGGTGATGTTGTTGGTGACTCTATTTGTTGAAAATGCTTAAGTGCCGGTAACTTTAATAGTTAATTAGTGTTTAGAAGGTGATGTTGTTGGTGACTTTATTTGTTTAAAATGCTTAAGTGCTGGTGACTTTAATAGTGAATTAGTTTCTTTGGTGCCTTAGTTAGTTGAAAAAGTTTATGTTTTGATGTCTTTAATAGTGAACTAGTGTTTAGGAGGTGATGTTGTTGGTGACTTTATTTGTTGAAAATGTATAACTTTTGGTGACTTTAATAGTGAATTAGTTTCGTTGGTGCCTTTGTTTGTTAAAAAAGTTTAAGTTTTGGTGACTTTATTAGTGAACTAGTGTTTAGGAGGTTATGTTGTTGGTGACTCTATTTTTTGAAAATGCTTAAGTTCCGCTGTCTTTAATATTGAATTAGTGATTAGTAGGTGATGTTGTTGGTGACTTTATTAGTCGAAAATGCTTAACTTTTGGTGAATTTAATATTGAATTAGTTTCGTTGGTGCCTTTGTTAGTTGAAAAAACTTAAGTTTTGGTGACTTCGATAGTGAACTACTGTTTAGGAGGTGATGTTGTTGGTGACTTTATTTATTGAAAATGCTTAAGTGTCGGTGACTTTAATAGTGAATTAGTGTTTGGGAGGTGATGGTGTTGGTGACTTTATTTGTTAAAAATAATTAAGTGTCGGTGACCTTAAAAGTGAACGTTTGTTTAGAAGGTGATGTTGTTGGTTACTTTATTTGTTGTAAATGCTTAAGTGCTGGTGACTTTAATAGTGAATTAGTGTTTAGAAGGTGATGTTCTTGGTCGCTTTATTTGTTGAAAATGCTTAAGTGCCGGTGACTTTAATAGTGAATTAGTGTTTAGGAGGTGTTGTTGTTGGTGACTTTATTTGTTGAAAATGCCTAAGTGCCGGTGACTTTAATGGTGAACTTTTGTTAAGAAGGTGATGTTGTTGGTTACGTTATTTGTTGAAAATGGTTAAGTGCCGGAGACTATAATAGTGAATTAGTGTTTGGAAGGAGATGTTGTTGGTAACTTTATTTGTTAAAAATGCTTAACTTTTTGTGACTTTAATAGTGAATTAATTTCGTTGGTGCCTTTGTTAAAAGTTGATAAAGCTTACGTTTTGGTTACTTTAATAGTGAATTAGTGTTTAGGAGGTGATGTTGTTTGTGACTTTATTTGTTGAAAATGCTTAAGTGACGGTGATTTTAATTGAGAAATAGTGTTTAGGAGGTGGTTTTGTTGTTGACTTTATTTGTTAAAAATGCATAAGTGCCGGTGACTTTAAAAGTGAACTTTTGTTTAGAAGGTGATTTTGTTGGCTACTTTATTTGTTGAAAATGCTTAAGTGTCGGTGACTTTAACAGTAAATTAATGTTTAGAAGGTGATGTTGTAGGTAACTTTTTTTGTAGAAAATGCTTAAGCGCCGGTGACTTCAATAGTAAATTAGTGTTTAGGAGGTGATGTTGGTTGTGACTTTATTTGTTGACAATGTTTTTGGGTCGGTGACTTTAATAGTGAACTTATGTTAAGAAGGTGATGTTGTTGGCTACTTTATTTGTTGAAAATGTTTAAGTGCGGGTGACTTTAACACTGAATTAGTATTTTCAAGATTATGTTTGTTGTGACATTATTTGTTGAAAATACTTGATTTTTTGTGAATTTAATATTTAATTAGTGTTTAGAAGGTGATGCCGTTGGTGACTTTATTTTTTGAAAATTCTTAAGTTTGCGTGACTTTAATAGTGAATTAGTTTCGTTGGTGCCTTTCTTTGTTGAAAAAGCTTAAGTTTTGGTGACTTTAATAGTGAACTAGTGTTTAGGAGGTGATGTTGTTGGTGACTTTATTTGTTTAAAATGCTTAAGTGCCGGTGAATTTAGTAGTGAATTAGTGTTTAGAAGGTGTTGTTGTTGGTTACTTTATTTGTTGAAAATGCTTAAGTGCCGGTGACTTTAACAGTGAACTTTTGTTTAGAAGGTATTCTTATTAGTTACTTTATTTGTTGAAAATGCTTAAGTTCCGATGAATTTAATAGTGAATTAGTGTTTTGAAGGTGATGTTGTTGGTTACTTTATTTATTGAAAATGCTTAAGTGCCGGTTTCTTTAATAGTAAACTTTTGTTTAGAAGGTGATGTTGTTAGTTACTTTATTTGTTGAAAATTATTAATTCCCGGTGACTCTAATAGTGAATTAATTTTGTTGGTGCCTTTGTTAGTTGTACGAGCTTAAGTTTTGTATAGAAGGTGATCTTGTTGGTTACTTTATTTGTTGAAAATGCTTAAGTGCCGGAGACTTTAATACTGAACTAGTGTTTAGAAGGTGATATTGTTGGTGACTTTAATAGTGAACTAGTGTTTAGAAGGTAATGTTGTTGGTGGCTTTATTTGTAAAAAACGCTTAAATTTTGATGAAATTTATAGTGGATTAGTGTTTAGGAGGTGATGAGGTTAGTGACTTGATTAGTTGAAAATGCTTAAGTATTGGTGACTTTAAAAGTGAACATTTGTTTAGAAGGTGATATTGTTGGTTATTCTATTTGTAGAAAATGCTTACGTGCCGATGACTTTAATAGTGAATTAGTGTTTAGAAAGTGATGTTGTTGTTGACTTTATTTATGGAAAATGCTTAAGTTTTGGTGACTTTAATAGTGAATTAGTTTTTAGGAGGTGATGTAGTTGGTGACTTTATTAGTTTAAAATGCTTAAGTTTTGTGACTTTAAATGTGAACTTTTGCTTAGAAGGTGATGTTGTTGGTGACTTTATTTGTTGAAAATGCTTAACTTGTTGTGACTTTAATAGTGAATTAGTTTTGTGGGTGCCTTTGTTAGTTGAAAAAGCTTACGTTTTGGTGACATTAATAGTGAACTAGTGTTGTTGTTTGTGACTTTATTTGTTGAAAATGCTTAAGTTCTGGTGAATTTAATAGAGAATTAGTGTTCAGTAGGTGATGTTGTTGGTGACTTTATTTTTT
>NW_025883707.1:0-1525 GCF_002878395.1 Capsicum annuum
TTAATTCTGTCAAAAATTTATCTTTTCTCTTATGGCAAAACAATTCTAGTTATTGAATTTATTAATAGAATCTTGGCACATTTTTACTCAAAAATCGCACAAGCATATACTCACCATATATCATCATCATCCAAATAACAGGGGGAGGACACAAAACGAAATAACAGAAAGGAACCTATTAAAGAGTCCACACACACCGAGTACAAAATCTCTGAATTTACAGTAGAGCACACACACCTCAGGCCATGCACACTCACCATCGAACATGGTACACACCTAGATTGAAAAATCAGAAAAAAATCGAAAAATAAAATAAAATGGAGCGATTATGAGAGAAAACTGAGTGATAGAGAGATAAAGATAGAGATCAAAGAAAAAACAGTGAATTGAGGAAGAAGTGATTTGTGAACGCGAGAGAGAGGAGAAAGAGGGAAAACGACCCTTAGTTTGGTTTTCCAGCGACATACTCGCCGGATTCACTACCGGAAACACACTGCCAGCCACCCTCATCCCTGTTTTCGGCTGATTATATCGGAAAACCCCTCCGTCTAACTATCCAGGTCAGTTTCGGTGAAACAGTTCGAAAAGAAACCAACCAAAACCCATGATGTAGACTCGTTCCCGTCCATTTCCACCGAAAAACGACCACGATAGCGAAATGCTCATTCGGGTTGCTTGGAGATTAGTTTAGTGTTGGGTTTTATTCAATTCACGAGTTCGGAGTTGAGGCTTTGTCGTTCGAGGTATTCCGGTCGAAGCTACAATCAAAATTTTGACGGATTGAAATAAAAATCGAGGTACAATTCTATTCACTCTATTTTATTTTATTGTTTTGTCATATTTGATACATTGAATTGAATGTTTGATGTTGAGTCTCCGTTGGTGATGGATAGGTGCTTGTGTTGATGCGTCGTTCATTTACTTGGATTATGTGATGAAATGGTACCTCGTTTGAGAATTATAATGGATTGTTTTGGGGTGGGAATTGCCAAAATCGATAAAAAGTAAATATTGTCGTATTTTCATTCATTGTTGATGTTTAATGTGGTAGTATCATGCTTTAAGTCGAAATGGGTACGGTAACGATAAGGAGTAGGCGAATTTTTAGGAATTGTGGAATATTAAATGCTTGAAACATGTGTTGAATGGCTTGGTTTTATTGCTTTTTGGATCAAATGTATCATTTGGCTGGGGAATGCCTCAAGGTATTTGTGTTTATTCGCCGGGGAATGCATCGAAATATTTTTACCTGAAGGACATTCATGACGGAGGCCCGAGGCATCAAGTAGAGCATCAGTCTAAAATTAGTTCAGAATAGGATTTACATTTTCTCATTTATCTATCATTTGGACTGTATAATTTGGACTGGACATTATTTTGGTTTGAATTTTATTTGATTTGTTTTTTTTTGTGTGTGTGTTTATGTGGTTTGTAGATTTTATAGTGTCCAAATTAGCCGATACATTCCACCGAGCGACCGTGGTCGAACCGCAAGATCAAGGGGTGCCTAACACCTTTCCCTCGG
>NW_025883708.1:0-4591 GCF_002878395.1 Capsicum annuum
AACAGTTATTTTTGCTTTAAAGATATGGCGCCACTACTTATATGGGGTTCATGTTGATATATATACTGACCACAAGAGCTTGCAATATATTTTTAATCAGAAGGATCTAAATTTAAGGCAGCGGAGATGGCTTGAACTATTAAAGGACTACGATGTTGATATCTTGTACCATCCAGGGAAAACAAATGTGGTAGCTAATGCGTTAAGTCGTAAGGCTATGATGGCGCCTATAGAAAGGCAAGGGAAGTTTGGGAATGCAAAGAGCTGACTCCAAAAATAAATCTCTTCTTTATAGCTTGGCCTGGAGATTTATCAAAAAACCCCATACTCTTTGGGCTACGATTCTCAGCTCCAAATATCAAAATGGGATCAAAATTGTAAACCAAAATCCTCCAGAACTTGGAAAAGCCTATATAAAGGCTACCTCATTTGCAAGGAAGCGATTTAATGGGTGGCACATGATGGTGAACAAATAAGCTTTTGGTTTGACTGATGGATTCCCCATCTCCCCACTCTTAGGCATCTTCTCCATGACCCTCTCAATGAATTTTAAAGCAGCATCAAACTTGCTCACATATGGACTAATGAAGGTTGGATGTTTGACAACATTTCCTTTGATATTCCTATTCCAATAAAAGAATCCATCATTAGCACCTTAAATCCTAACCCTAGGATTCACAGAGACCTTCCTACTTAAGGCCTCACTGGAAATGGGATATTCACCTGTGCTAGTTCTTACTCCTTCATTACTAACAAAAGGAACCATCCAATCACCAACTACAATCTAATGGAAGATTTCAACTAGCTATGGAAACTTCCGGCTCCCAACAAAATCATCTTCTTTCTCTGGATGATACATCATAATAGTCTCCCAACCAACTCAATTCTTCATAAAAGAGGCATAGACATCAACCCCCTGCATCACTACTGTAGCAGCCACCATGAAGACATAAAACACATTTTCTTTGAATGCAATGCCACTCATGATTTCAGGACAACCCTCCTCAACAAATCTACCCACAGCCTATCCCTCTCACCGAACAACTTTCACCCTTTTAGCTGGAGATCTACCTGGAATCTCCTCAAGACTAAAAAATTTGATCACTTCCTTTATTGGAAAGAGCTTCTTCCTTTCTGTTTATGGATCATCTGGAAGTCCATAAGCAACAATGCCTTTAACCATAAAAAGGATAAACCTTCTCAATTACGAAGCTTATTCTGAGGCAATTGAATTCAAGTTCTTGAGACAGAACTCAAAACATCCCAAACTTAAGATTACCATCCAATTTAGATGGTCCCCTCCTAAGGTAGGTGCTTATAAGATTAATACAAACGGTTGTTTCCTTGGTAACCCAGGAAAGGGGGGAATTGGAGGCATCAACAGAGATGCCAATTGGCCAATGGATCACCGGATTCACCAAAGCTTCCATATGGCCACTAATAACCACATGGAACTTTTAGCCCTTACTGAAGGTATGGAAATTGTTGGGAAATTGAAATTGATTCTTGGCATATACATAGAACTTTCTTTGCATGCATATTACATGAGCATTACAATGACCAACACTATAACAAATATATATATATATATATATATATATAGTCATTTAATTTGAATATAACTTTGTTCAAATGAATGTTGTTAAATTATGATTGTTAACATTATTTTAATTTGTTGGTAAAGCAAAGACTATGCATGGTCATGAACAAAATAAGAATCCACTTTGGAGCGTCATAAATATCTCTTATAAATTTTCTCTATTGAGTGTAATTTTATAAATAACAAGATATACATAGAGCTTACTCACAGTTTTACATGATAGAAATGCTATTTTGATAATTAATAATTCATTAAAACATCTATCGGCTTAATTAAATTGATTTTAATTACTGGTCTTCTAGAATAAATACTTACCCATTTTTTCTTGAATTACTCCTTCGACATAAATACAACATACACATATTTTTTTTAAATATAATCTTTATTAATTAGATATTTTAAAATTTTCATGTCGTAAATTCAATTAAAACATTTAGACTATGTGAAACACGGATAGAATTTTCTATTTTTTTTTACTTTTTTTTTGTATATATATACGTGGTAGTATGTGAGACAATTTAGATAATATGATTTGTACTTATGATATGGTATGTACATATGTATAAATGTAAATTTAGCCTAATCTACTATTAAATAACTTCCCTATTTTGCAAATTTACAAAAAAATAAAGATATTTAATAAAGTTCATGTCGTAAATTCAATAAAATTATTTAGACCATGTGAAATACGGATAAATTTACTACTATTTTTTTTTAATATATGCATGTGAGAAGATTTAGGTAATGTGATTCATATTTATGATATGGTATGTATATGTGCGTGCGTATATATGTAGATTTAGCCTAATCTACTATTAAACAACTTCCCTATTTTGCAAATTTACTTACTATAATCTACAATTAACTAACATTTCTACTTAGAAAATTTACGTACAATTAATATAGGATCCAAGTAAAATGAAAATGGAGAAAGTATATAATATGTGTATAAGAGAGGATTTAGGTAATAATATATATATATATATATATATATATATATATGATATGGTATATATATATAACTAACTTTCCTTTTTTATTTTTTGACATTAACTTTCCCTCCATTTTCAAATCCCTCCAATTATCAAAATCCACTCCTCACTATATAACTTCCAACAAACTCTCCAAATTTCAAATTTTTAGTTACAAAAGATAAATATTAATTTACTTTCCAGAACAGAAAACCTATTTTTTGATTTCATTTTCTATATAAAACCTCATTCTATATGTTGTTTTCCTCATCATTACAAAGAATTTCCTTGTCTTAAAAAGCCTTAAAATCCCATTCTTTCCACAAAAAAATTTGAAATTTTTTTCCAAAGAAATCTTGATTTTTTTCCAAAAAAAATTCTTGATTTTATCATTTTTTTTGTTGCTTTTCTTTCCATGGATGACAAAAAAAATCAACACAAGCCTGTTAAGTTAGTTGATTCTTTTAAGAATTTGATTGGATTGGAAAATGATGTTTTTTGGGAAAAAGGAGATTTCAAATGTGCTGAATCTTCTGATTCTGATCCTTTGATTGATAGTTCTAGTTCTTCTGATGATTCAGATATAGTGGAATCAGAATGGTTTGCTAATGATGGGCCAATTGATGCTAAGCCCAAATATGATTTTGAAGTTAAGCTCATTACTCAGCCCAAATTTGATTTTGAGGTTAAGCCCACTACCTCAGTTGGGCCCAATGATTTGGAAGCTAAGCCCATTGAGTTAGTTGGGCCCAAGTATGATTTTGAAGCAAAGCCCATCAAGTCACTTGAGCCCAAGTGTGATTTTACAAGGCAAAATGAAGAAAATAAGCCTGTGTGGACATCTAATATTATGTTAAAAACTTACAAGGTATGGACTTTTCAAACTCTTATAATCAAATAAATAATTTATCCCTTTTAGCCTATACTTTTAGTCAATATACATAAATTATAGACTAGTTATACATGAATTATATCATGCTATACATCTACCAGCTACTTTTAGTTAATTGTTATGGCATCTTAATTGATTGTGGTGTCTGGGCTAGCTTCATGCACCTCGACTAAATGTATGTATATTATGCATAACATTTATGTTATATTTGTATCAACTATATGTGTATATATATGTATATTTGTATGTATATATCAGTTAAGATTCTCATATTTTTGTTGTTGTATCAGGGTGCTGGACTACTCAACTTAGGGAACACATGCTTTCTGAATGCGGTATTGCAATGTTTCATGCACACGGTGCCATTATTTGACATCCTTCTTCATACTCATGTAGTGCCATGTGATCGTAAGGACAATTTTTTCTCAAAGATATCTGTTGTTTTGTTCCATTTCGAGTTATTACTGATATTCTGTTCATTTCTTATTTTTGTATAGTCGTTGCAGGTTTCTGTTTAATCTGCGTTTTCAAAGAGCTTATTAGCTTTTCATTGGCTTATGAGGCTTATGAGGGTCGTTCTATCTCACCGTGGAGATTTGTTGAGAATTTGAGTTGTATGCTTGCTCATGTCATTTATTTATTTCCTTCTGAAGTTTACTTTTGATTTTACATGTTGCTACTGCAAGCATCGAAATAACATTCTCATCGATGATGAATGGTTGTGTAGTTTGTGGTCCTTAATGTTGTGAAAATATCATATTTTTCGTCTGGTTTCCATAAGTATCAGCAAGAAGATGCTCACGAATTCTTGCAATACTTTCTCAATAGGCTTGAAAGCCGATGCAGTGACGTTGTCCAACAAGTTTTTGGCGGCCGGCTTGTCAGCAAGGTAAGCATACAAGAATACTATCTTATTATCCATATGTAGCTTCTATATATGAAGTTTGTAATGTTAATCTGTCTTTCTCGAATTGCAGCTTCGCTGTTGCAACTGCGGCCACTTCTCCAACACTTACGAGCCTCTCATAAACGTGAGTCTGGAGATCAAAAATGCCAACAGATTGTATTCAGCGTTGGAGTCTTTCACTCGAGTTGAGAAGCTTGACGATCCAGAGATCAAGTATACTT
>NW_025883709.1:0-31848 GCF_002878395.1 Capsicum annuum
TCCATTTCGTGGAATTCTTGATCTTTGGGAGAGATGTTATGGTTTTTGTTTTTAAGAAATTTAAGTAAAAATGGGCATACTCTGCCCTAAAAATGCTTCAATCACCAGTTAATACGATTAAGAATTATAGGAAAAAGATGAGACTTCCCTCGGACTTAAAAGTTGCAGAAGAAATCCCTTTTTTGAGGCTTACTGTGACATGCTGAGTGGGTCATTGCGATACCCAGCACGATGCAGCGGAATCACGGTAACTCACTGGATTGTGACAATTGCCTTTTTTGGGTTCATCGCGATACGGTGCATTCACGATGAGTTTTTGGAAATTGACAAATATCGAATTAGCCTCTATCGCAACGCGGTAAGGCCTCCACCGCTATTTCCACCATGACACGGGGGGATTCGCTGTGGATTGGTGGAACAAAAATCCAAACAAATTCTAGATACCCATCAAGACTCAATCAAATGGAAGGATTTTGGAATATTGAGGCGTAGGAATGACAGTCTACATTCTAGCTTGAAAATGCGGGGTGTTACATTTTCTTCTTCTAGGGATTGATGGGTAGGGACTTTTTGAAACTCTATAAGTGTAGAATAAAGAACGAAACCATGAATTGAACATTTTTACCTAAGAAAATTTGCAAAGGCATCAAACGAGCTTCATGATAATCCCTAATGAAACATGAAAGCACGAAACATGGGGTAATGAGATTTTACATAGGGATGATCTTGCACATGAGTTCTATGAGTCATAATCATGACAACATAAGGTAGGGGTTTATTTGATGATCATAGACCGATTTATATTGGTATTAATAATGAAATAAGATTTCACGGAAGATACGATTAGAAGCATTCTCTACCTACAAGGTACCACGAATAGACTTAAACTTAGAGGTATTAATTGTCTACACCCCAAACAATAAATAGCATACTTCACACTCGTCAACTTACAATTCTCCAATCACACATCTAGCCATAAGAATTTGAGTCTCACTACTTAGTACTGCTATGTTGAAGCCAAACTCAGAATAAAAAGGTGATAACTTAAACTATAGGACCCTGTACTTTACATCCCATTAAGAATATTGCCTCACCTTATCACTATCATCACACACTCTCGGGTTTTAGTTCAAGGAAACACATTACTACGCTTCCACATCCGCCATCGCACTAACATATGGAGGGTCATTAAGGGACTCGAGCACAATCACCATGAATGGGAGAAACACTACCTAATTATAACCCATACCTATTGGCCTATATCAAGGTGGGATATGAGGTGAAGATATGATACCATCATGAAGTACTTCCTATATCAAGTATCTGGATCATAAGTAGAGAGTCATTCGGAAAAAACACAATAAAACATGAATTCTTAGGATAGAACATAGTGAGAAAACATTGGTGCATATATCATGATAAAATGAGGGTAAAAGATTGAATTACCCTCCTGGAATCAGAAATCAGTACGACGAATTGGGCACCTGACGCATTAAGCGACGCTCCGACATTGTGTTGGCCCACTGTTTTGATCATCCAAACATGCCTAAGTCTTTTAACAATTAGAAAATTTTCACGTTATCAGCTCTCCATACACACAACCAAGAGTGGTATTGAGTCGGGAATGCTATGGGGTGTTACATTACAACTTAGACAAAGATTTCCACTTGAAGCGATTGCTCCTTATTTAAGGAACTGAGATTTGCCATGAGTTTGCATAAACTTTATCACTTTGGTTAAACCCAACACAGGATGAATCAGTGACATATTGAAACATATTTTCCTAGGACCAAGCATACTGAGAGACATAGATTTTCATGGATCACGAACAACATAACATATGGCTTGAATACATGAAAAAATGGATTACTGAGAGTCATAATTGCTTCATGTGTGGACTTCAGATCATAAACATAAGTCCATAGAGAACCAGAACCATAGACATAGGCATGACTTGAACACATGACGTAGGACATTAGCTGAATAATCTCTGAGATGGAAGTAGGAGGAGTATGCTTGAGTAAGAATAGATTTATCATGACTCCTCCCCGCAACTTGCCATATTGAGAAAAATTCGGGAACTAAATTAATTCCCCATCTCCCCCTTAGATCAAAGTCACAATCCTAGACTTGCGGACATATTCCCTTATTAAATCTATAGCCACAACTCTCAATATAAAAGAGATATCACCACACACTTAAACTCTAAACTCTCCCTGAAGAACTATACTCTGAAGGCCTTGCTTTTCTGTAAATGCTAGTCTTAGCTTCTGCTAGCCTCTATAGCCATCACTCTACAACTCCCACTCTCATGTCCACACGCATCCACACTCCTTATCACAAAAAGGGTATCAGTATATACATGAACACAAACTCCTCTCATTAGTCTCTAATACAAAGTCACTAAATTATTTTCTAGGACATCCCCTTTCAGGGACACTAATCATAATTTCTTCTAACTCCCAAAGTCATCAACTTACGACTAACATTTTCATAGGCATAGACACCAATGTTTCTAACTACTTAACACTCCATCTTTAATTCCTTAGAATACTATTACTACACCTCTAATCACATAACCTACAACTTCACGAAAATTTGTAAAACCATACTCAAGGCTCACATTGCCTACCTATATTTTTTTCCTCAATTCAACTCTAGAGAGCACCATACAACATCTTCCTAGACTTCTCCATACTACAAGATTCAAGAATTAAATCTAGGTACACAAAACACTTATACATATAAAACTTTATTTAGCAACTTGCTACCAAGGGTTCAACTTATTCCCATTTACTCAAGTTCTTATCCACTTAATGATTCAACCACAATTCATCATTTTAACACTAGTCCTCATGTACACATATACCTCACTATTACCACTTAAACTTTTCATAAATCATTAACCTAGGCCATTTTACACATCACATTAAGCCTGCTAATTACTCCACAAAACATGCATCATTAATCTTGAGCTATTATTCTCACCACTACACTCCACACCTAAACTTCACGTCTAAAGTTCAAGCCTGTTGTCTACCCTCAATTATATACTACCAGTAAAGCATGCCACATACTACACTAGTCCATCAAATTGGGAAATCAACCCAAATACTTCACTTCACTTAACTACTACCTACAATCACAACCCTACCATAACCTCACTATTACAATTCAAAATCTACTACATACCTTCTCACATTAAGTACTAGTTTACTACTACTTAAAGAAACAGACCATCAAAGGGGGGTAAAGTCACATGATTGGTTTAGTCAATCTTAATCTTGCAATATAACCCATTTCAATCTTATCAACATATTCTAATTTTTCACATCATACTTACTTACCTAATCGTACATCACAATGATCTTAAAAATTCAATAAACCCTAATGAGTCTCTACTTACAACTTATTAACTAATTTACCCCTTTCTATTCACAACCTATAAATGATTTCTACAACCACCATAACCATCCATTTTGTGATCCTTCCCTATTCTAAATAAATAATAATCATATCTTATATCTTCCTTTATAGACTATCATACAATCTACAAATATTGTTGCACATTAGTCTATCACTCTAAAATGGCAAATCACTCCTCAATCCACAGTTATACAACTAAAACTATTTATTTACGCAAGTCACCCTCACTCTGACTTCTAGCCTTGTGACTTCATATCACCAATTTCTTGGCCCATCTCACTACCAATAGGTCATGACACTTCAACATACACTACTACTCGGGTGGAAATACAGTTCCAACATTCTTCTATATATCATTATCCTTAAACATGGCATCCGCAACAAGAATATATTAAAAAAGACTGAATACACTCCAAACCTCAGGCTCAACCGCACGACTGATGCAGATGAGGGTATATTCTTAAACAATCACACTTTAAAGAACTCATGGACTCCTCTCAAGTCCTTGTGTAAATTCATAACTTTTTTGGATAACTAAATCAGAGAGAACCATATCATTGGGGGAGCTAGACTCTTAGACTTGTATCGCCTCGACAATGAGGCATGACCCATGAAATTAGAATAAGGAATAAACTTGGTTAACTTTCTTATGGAAAACTCTATAGCACAAACTAGAGTATGAAAGAGTTAAAAACAACTCCTAAATGCCTGGTAGCTTCCTAATTATAAGTGTGGTGTACAACATACCCACAAATAAGACTCTACTAGACACAATTTTGCAGATAACCTGGGACCATAAACCTGGATTTGATACCAAGTTTGTCACAACCTAAACTGAGGCCTTGGTCGTAATGAGCATCCCAAACCATGAAGGCTCAGGCGCCTCTTTCTTTCTAGCGATCATGCACAATATTCATATACTTTAATAAATACGGAAGTAAATAATAAAGATGGTAACATGGTCAAATCACTTAGTTTAGTGGAATTATACAAAACTTGAGCTCACAACATTCAATAAAACATTTGACACCAGTCTGTGAAATCTCTAACACTGTAAAGGTCATTATCTATCTAAAGACTGAGATAGGGCCCCCAGTCAGACTGTCAAACAAAAGAAATAACAAAGTTTAATCACCAGGCCTTCTGAAATAAAGAAGGTTCGCCAACTACAATTTCTGACTCACGAATCTACTGTTGAACGGGACCCTGGGACTGTGTCTCAGATCCTGAATTATAGGTGTGCCAATACAGATGTACTGGTATGTGAAACAACTCAAAATAACATGTTTTATACAAAAATAGATGAGAGCATATCGTAATAACTGTGAATATTACGTAAATAAAATACGTGGGCATATTTAATAATTTTAGAACAGTTCTTGAAAATCTTGACTCACTCTTTGTCATTCTTCTGAGCTAGATGGTACACCCTACAATCTGTAATTCCACGGTTTATATGGAATCTGCCCTTAACTCGGCAGCCAAATCCCCAACCTAAGTTTTCCATAAGGATTGGAGTATATATAATGGGGACACACAAGATCACACAGCAGGGTGACAAAATCCCCAATCAAATCAACATGTCATGGTAGTGCACAAGATCACAAAGCAGGGCTCCTAACCATAGTCCTAATTTGGGACGACATGAATCAAGGTACACAAGATCATAAAGTATGGTACCATAACCCCGTGTCGGTAAATCACGATTTCTAGCATAGAGTCTTTCAACTCGTACTTTCTTCGGGTAACCTACTAGATCTCTTAAGCCTAACTTTTAGTTCTTTAAAATAAGCATGCTTCATACTTTCAAAATATTCAATACTTATCTTGTTAAGGGCATGTAATCACCGGATATCATCATACCCTGACTTGCAAGTCAATATCATATCCAATTCACAGCCAATCATATTCAAAACATGCATATGAACACCCAAAATTCATAACATCACAATAAAGTCATCACTTTGAAATCACAAGAATACTTAGGCAGTTAACCTCTCTTTGCAAGTTTCAAAACATATGGTGGTCATGTCAATTTATTTAATTACATGCAATTATTTCCCTTTAAAATAAGAATACAGTGATAATAAGAAACTCCCTCTCACCATCTATAAACTATGTCAAACACCATGATATTGAGAAGATCACTTTCAAATCTTAAGGCATGCACTTCAAATCATTCACAAAGAAAAATGTAAACTTGAGTTCACAACAAAAGAGGGAATTCATACTCATGCTCTCAATTAATCTTAAAAAAATATACGAAATCATACATACATATAGTTATAATTCAATTTCCATGAAAAGTGATTCAAGACCACCATTTTTTTCACAAAATAGTCCCATGATGCATATTTTAGAAAATCATATTGAATACTTCATTATATATTATAATTGGGGATCTTTAATCTTGATAAGACATTTAAACTTATGCCCAAGTTTTTTAGAGTAGTCCCACATACCTTAGATTATAAAATTTGAAAGATGGAACCCGGATCTTGATAGATGGAACTCGAATCTTGATCCGTTTTTTGAAATTCTTGATTTTAGGGATGAGTTCTTGATCTTTGGGAGAGAGGTTAGGGTTTTTGTTCTTGAGAAATTTAAGTAAAAATGGGCATACTCTGCCCTAAAAATTCTTTAATCACCGGTTAATGCAATTAGGAATTGTAGGAAAAAGATGAGACTACCCTCGGTCTTAAAAGTTGCAGAAGAAATCCCATTTTTGAGGCTTACCGCGATGCACTGAGTGGGCCATCACGATACCCACCGAGACTCGGCGGAATCATGGTGATTCACTGGATTGTGACAAGTGCCGTTTTAGGGTTCACCGGGACACGGTACATTCGCGATGAGTTTCTGGAAATTGACAAATGCTGAATTAGCCTCCATCGGGATGGTGAGGCTTCCATTGCTATTTCCACCGCGACATGGGGGGATTTGTGGTGGCTTGCTAGAATGAAAATTCAAATAAATTTTAGACGCTCATCAAGACTCAATCAATAGAAAGGCATTTAGAATATTGATGCATAGGAATGACGGTCTACATTCTAGCTCAAAAATGCGGGATGTTACAATCTATAACTGAGACACCAACCTGTACTAGAAAAGGGAAGGTGGATGAAAAACCACAGAATTTTTTGAATACAAGGATAACATATTTGTCTCCCTTGGGGACATAAGAGTCACACGATGAAGATTTGGGAGAGAGTGGTCAAGCAGAGGTTGGGGAGGATAGTGTCTATTTTGGAGAATCAGTTCGGATTTATACCTGGGCGCTCGACGACGGAGGCAATTCATCTAGTGCGGAGACTGGTGGAGCAGTATAGGGAAAGGAAAAGGACCTGCAAATAGTGTTTATCGACTTGGAGAAGGCACACAACAAAGTCCCTAGGGAGGTTCTTTGGAGATGCTAGAAGGTGAGTGGGGTCCCGGTGGCGTACATCAAATCGATTAAGGACATGTATGAGGGAGAAAAGACTCAGGTGAGGACGGTGGGAGGAGATTCAAGCATTTCTCAGTTCCCATCAGGGATAGACTCTTAGCCTATTTTTGTTTGCTGTGGTGATAAATGTGTTGACGCGGCATATTCAAGGTAAGGTGCCTTGGTGTATGCTTTTTGCAGATGAAGTAGTTTTGATTGATGAGATGAGGGAAGGTGTGAATGATAAATTAAAGGTTTGGAGACAAACCCCCGAGTCTAAATGACTCAGGTTGAGTAAGAGCAAGACTGAGTATATGAAATGCATGTTTAATGACTTGAGGCAGGAGGACGATGGGGTAGTGAGGTTGGGGTCCCAGGTTGTTTGTAGAAGGGATAGTTTAAGTATCTCGGGTCGATGAGTCAGGGGAATAGTGAGATTGATGAGGATATCTCCCATCATATAGGGGCAGGATGGATGAAGTGGAGGCTCGCCACGGGACTGTTGTATGATAAGAAGGTGTCACCCAAACTGAAAGGCAAGTTCTACAGAGTGGCAGTCCATGTTGTACAGAGCGGAGTGTTGGCCAGTTAAGAACTCTCATGTTCAAAAATTGAAGGTGGAAGAAATGCGGATATTGCGTTGGATGTGTGGGCTTATTAGGGATGACAGGGTTAGGAATGAGACTGTCCGTGAGAAGGTTGGAGTGGCTTGGTGGAGGAAAAGATGCGGGAAGTTCGGCTGAGATGGTTTGGGCATGTGATGAGGAGGGGCATAAATGCCCCAGTTTGTAGGTGTGAGAGGCTAGCTTTGGATGGTTTCAAGTGGGGTAGGGGTAGGCTGAAGAAATATTGGAGAGAGGTGATTAGACCTGATATGGAGCAGTTACAGCTTACCGAGGACATGACCTAGATAGGAAGGTGTGGAGGATGCGAATTATGATAGAAGGCCAGTGCATGTGGGGGGTGCCTTTGGTACGTTAGTGTAGGGTATTATTGTGCGGTGTCTTATCTCTGTTGTGCCATCTTGTTTCATGCTCTTATTATGAATTTGTTTATTATTCTTTGTCTTGAGTCGGGGGTCTATCGGAAACAACCTTGCTATTTCTCCATAGGTAGTGGTATGGACTGCGTACATCTTACCCTCCCCAGACCCCACTGTACACTGGGTTTGTTTTTGTTGTAACACTTATATCAGCATCCAAGTGATGCGAGTAGGAATTTTCCCCTTTCATACTACTCCCGATTGCCAATACGCCAGGTGATTGAAGCTACAATGCAAATATATTTCAGTTCTACCAAAATCCAAGTAAGAACATCTAATGCATTGAGCGGCCCTGATTTAAAAAGACATCCAAACCCGTTTTGTGGGGAATGAAAAAGAAGGCATCCCATAAAGAGCAGAAATGGAAATCAGAGAATAAATGAGATTTCAGATGGTTACAAAGGTCCTGAGAAAAATTATGAAATAAGGCATGGAATCTGAAAGTTATCAATTTATGAGAATTACTCCAATATAGCTAATAGCTGGTCTTTCCTCATTAACTTTAATCAAGTTCAGAGAGCCAGCTGTCATAGAACTTAATCCTTTTCTTTTTTTGATCAAAAAAAGCATTCAACTCTTTACTTAATTACTACAGATGTCGCTCAAGAAACCAACCATGCAATTCTGATCTCAAAAGCATTGAAACATGAGCATTTCTCGCAAGTTTTTGGATATGTCAGGTACATATTGCATCCCACAAGGTTGGAAAGTAGAATCTAAATTCTGTCAGCAACTGATTATAAGCATTATTCTAAGATATTTTAGCATATTTAGGAGCAAAAATGATTCAAATTTTCCATCCCAATCATGAATATTGAATAGTGATCCTCTATGCGCATTAATTTGCAATAACTTGATGAATGAAGCACGCCTACAGAAGAGTTTTATTGAATCAAGGACGCTCTTAAAAAAGTTTTAGCTTTACCATCCTTAAGTTACGCCATGAAGATATATTGCTTGTGAAGAAAGCATTCCTAATCACTAAACTAGGAAGGTCAAATTATTTGGTATTGTGAAAGATAGGAGGTGGTGAGAATTTAAAATTTACCTAGAGATACTTACAGATAACTTAGTATAACAAAAAAAAAAAGTAAACATAAATTCAAAAGGAGACCAAGCAACATAAAACCAGAATTAGTTTCTTTAGATACTTCAAGAATAATAGGAGAATGGACCAACATTGGCACATTACGTTGAATACTTCCTACGGTAATTGATATGGACTTATAGTTTGGGATGCTGCAAGATGTGAAGTAGCAATATGTCATTGGCCATTTTGTTAGAACAACATGGCATTAATGATAAAAAGGAAAAAGTCACCTGCGAGAAAAGTGTAGCAGCCGGGCAAGTGTCAACCATTATTAGCAGCTCCTTGAATCTGAAATTGCACAATAGAGACATGATGAAGCATCATCAGAGAGGACCGACAAAGAAACTATCCATCTATATGATACAATCAACAGGGAGTATGCTCCTAAATGCCAGAGCACCAAACAGAGTGCTAAGATTCATAGCAAATATCCAGCAGGCCCATATAGGTTTTAAATGGGAGACAACAGATTAGATTATTCCTAAGCCAATGTTGCATCATAATCAATGTTATTGTTTAACAAGACAACATAACATACAATGGAAAATCAAAGCCAATTTCTTTACCTGCGCTTTTCTTTCATTCGTTTCACAGCATCAGCTAAATCATGAGTTTGAAGCTCTTATGAATCCTGAAATTTTAAAAACTCGTCTCCGCCATGCCCTGTCATGTACAGAAGTACGTGGCTGTTAGACTATGAGATTTTTCTAAATAGTCTTTTGTTTAATAATTTCTTTTAATATTATGTTTAGTTTTATTTTAAAAATAAATGGTAGTCCTTATTTTGAGAAGTGTGTCTTGTAAGACATTATGTGAAGTGTGTCTTGTAAGACTCTTGTAGCTATAAGTGTAGTCTTTTGTAAGATGTTGGAATGTATAAATGTATGAATGAATGAAAAACTACTGCTGAAACTTATCTTTTCCTTTCTCTTCAGTTTTAAATTCTAACAGTGGTATCAGAGCCCTTCTTCTTCAGGGATCTGTGAAGGCTTTAAGATAAGTTTTTTTTTTTCAGATCTTCTAAACTAAGAGAGCTGAACAACAGTAACAATGGCATCCAACAGCTTCTTGGGTACAGGTCCTCCTATGTTTACATGAGAAAATTATCACATATGAGTGATAAAGATGAAGGCTTATTATCTCAAAGCTCTTAGTCTGTGGGAAGCAGTTGAAAGTGGAAATGATCCCCCTCCATTGGGACCAAATCCAACTATTGCGCAAATGAAGAATTATGAAGATGAAAAGTCCAAGAAACCAAAGGTTCTCACTTGTCTTCACTCAGCACTTTCAAATGTGATTTTCACAAGAATAATGGCTTGTGAAACGCCTAAAGAAGTATGGGGGAAGCTAAAAGAGGAGTTCGATGGAAGTGACAAAGTAAAATCAATCAAACTCTTAACTCTCAAAAGAGAATATGAGATGTTAAGGATGAAAGAAGGAGATACTGTGAATGAGTACTCTACCTAACTTTTGGAAATTGTAAACAAGATAGATTATTTGGTGAAACTTTTACAGATTCAAAGGTGGTGGAGAAGATGATTATAAGCTTACCAGCAAGGTTCGAGTCCAAGATTTCAGCAATAGAGGAATCTTGTGATTTGAAGACTTTATCCATCGCAGAGATGATTAGCAAGTTGCAAGCCCAAGAACAAAGAACAAGTATAAGAGATGAAGAAGTAGAAGAATTGGCATTTCAAGCAAACCACAAAGACAAGCAACCTGTGAAGGAAATAGGAGGATGAAAGGAGATAAAGTAGCAAAGAGAAAGCCATGGATGGAATCTTCATAGAAAGGAAAGTTTTCACCTTGCGTCTAATGTAAAAGAAACAATCATCAAGAAAAAGATTGTTGGTTCAAAGGAAAGCCCTCAATTTAGTGCATATTTTGTACAAAAATTGGTTATATTAAGAAGAATTACAGGGGCAAGCAGAATCAACCTCAACAACACCATGTTCAGTAGGCAAGTTTCACTAAAGAGTCAGAAAAGGAAGAAAGCTTGTTTATGGCTACTCATGAAGAAAACACAATCGACCAATCCAAATGGTTCCTACACAGTGGGTGCACGAGTCATATGTCATATAATTAGCTCATGTTTCATACACTTGACAAGTCACTCAAAGCTAAAGTTAGGATAGGAAATGGTGCAACACAAAAAGCATATGGAAAGGGTTTAGTTGCCTTTCAAACTAAATAAGGTACAAAGCTTATACATGATGTGTTGTATGTTTCTTCTTTAGCATGTAACCTGTTGAGTGTTGGCCAAATGATAACTAAAAGTTACTCCTTACTTTTTAAGGGAAAACATTGTTTGATTTTTTATACTAATGATACTTTGATTGACAAAGTAGAAATGTGGATAGGATCTTTTCAGTAGATGGAAAATTTGATAGTGCCAATTTTGTAAGATTGGACGATTCATGGTTGTGGCACAGAAGATATGAGCATTTTAACTATGCTACTTCAAAATATATGTATGAGAAGGGCTTGACTAAGAATTTACCTGAGATCTCACTATCTAAAGAAGTTTGTGGGTCATGTCAAATGTATAAGGTTCACAGGAAAGCACTTCCTAAAAGTGCTACTTTGAAGGCAACTGAAAAACTTGAACTTGTTCACACTGATGTATGTGGACCTATGAAAATATCATCCTTGAGTCAAAATAAATATTTTGTGTTGTTCATTGATGACTTAACAAGGATGACTTAGGTGTATTTTTTGAGTAACAAGTCTCAAGTATTTTCAGTCTTCAAGAAGTTTAAAGCTTTCGCTAAAAAA
Organism: Capsicum annuum; assembly: GCF_002878395.1. NCBI lineage: Eukaryota > Viridiplantae > Streptophyta > Magnoliopsida > Solanales > Solanaceae > Capsicum > Capsicum annuum. The sequence continues at coordinate 11,758 of NW_025883709.1, forward strand.
TAGTTGTTGCAAGCTGAAGGCTTTGAGGTCAGACAATAGAGGTGAATACACTTCAAATGAGTTCAATAAGTATTGTGAAGATGCGGGTATTGATCACAAGCTGACAATAAGTTATTCACCAGAACACAATGGAGTCTCAAAGAGGAAGAACAGGACAGTAGTTGAAATGGCTAGATGTTTGTTGCTTGAAAAGAAACTACCGCAAAGTTTTCAGGCAGAAGCTATTTCTACTTCAGTTTATTTGTTGAATAGGCTGCCAACCAAAGTTGTGGATGATAAAACTTCTATTGAGGCATGGAGTGGAAAAAGGCCATCTACCAAGCACTTAAAAACCTTTGGTTCGATATGTTATTCTCATGTTCCTTCAGTCAGAAGAAGCAAGCTTGAACCAAAAGGTGAATTGGGGATCTTTATTGGTTATTCATTACAGGACAAAGGTTATAGAGTTTTCAACTTGCAAACAAAAGGTATTTCTATCAGGAGAGATGTAGTAGTGGATGTTTGGATGAGCATACTTATCGGAATTGGGATAAGGAGCAAGTTGAGAAAGAAAATACAGGTTATCTAAACTTGAATCTACTACCTGAAACACAACGATTTGGCTCTAAAAAGCTGGAAGAAGCTGAAGAATCAGATGGTGAATCCTCACTTGATTCATCAATTTTGAAGACAAGGTCCCTTTCTGAGATATATGAAAGATGCAATGTTGCAATCTTGGAACACCCAATACCTATCAATAAGAATCAAAACATAAAGTTTAGATTGAAGCCATGAAGAAGGAGATTGGTATGATAGAGAAGAACAACACTTGGAAGCTGGTTAATAAACCGAAAGACAGAAATATAATAGGGTGAAATGGGCTTATAGAACCAAACTTAATCCAGATGGTTCAGATAATAAATAGAAAGCAAGGATTGTTGTGAAAGGTTATGTGCAAGTTGTAGGTCTGGATTATGGAGACACATTTGCACTTGTTGCAAGACATGATACGATACGACTTCTATTTGCTTTGGCAGCTCAATCAAATTAGAAGTTGTATCATTTGGATGTGAAGTCAGCATTCTTAAATTGACCATTTCAGGAACAAATTTATGTCAACCAACCATAAGGCTTTCAAGTTGCGGAAATGAAGGATAAAGTTTACAGACTACATACGGCATTATATGGATTGAAATAGGCTCCTCGATCCTAGTACAGTAAGATTGATGATCATCTTATTTATTGTGGTTTGAAAAGAAGCAAAAATGAAGCCACTTTGTATGTGAAGAAGGATGAAGGTGGAGATGTGCTTGTGGTATCACTCTATGTTGATGATCTTCTGGTAACCGAAAGCAATGAAGCTATGGTGAATCAATTTAAGCAAGAAATGGAGACCAAGTTTGAGATGTTAGACTTGGTTGAAATGAATTACTTTCTAGGAATGGAGATTCATTACGCTACTAATGGAATCTTCATTTCCCAGAGAAAATATGCATGAGATATTCTTAAAAAGTTCAAGAAGGAGAGGTGTAAGCCTGTATCGACTCCACTAGTTCATAATGAAAAGATCTCGAAGTCTGAAGGAGGTGATAGGGCTGATCCAACAGTTTACAGAAGTCTAATTGGTAGTTTGCTATATTTGACAGCAACAAGACCTGATCTCATGTTCGCGATAATTTTTTGTCAAGGTTTATGCATTCTCCAAGTCAAGTTCATCTTCGTACTGCTAAACGAACATTGAGGTATGTCATGGGAACTGTTGATTATGGTATTTGGTTTAAAAGGGAAGAGCAAGGGCAATTGATGGGTTATTCAGATAGTGATTAGGCAGGAAGTGTTGATGATATGAAAAGCACTTCTGGATATGCTTTTACACTTGGTTCAGGCATATTCTCGTGGAACTCAAAGAAGCAAGAGGTAGTAGCTCAATCATCTGCAGAAGCAGAATAGATTGCTGCTGGTGGTGCTTCTAATCAGGCTCTATGGTTATGAAAAATTCTATGTGATCTAGAGCAAAATCAAATTAAAGCTACTGTCATTAAGGTTGACAACAAGTCAACAATTTCTATGGCCAAAAATCCAATGCAACATGATCGTAGTAGGCATATAAATATGAATTTTCACGCTATCAGACAAGCAGAGAAGGATGATGAAGTTAATCATATTCATTGCAACTCCGATCAGCAGATTGCAAACATTTTGACCAAGCCTCTTCCTAAGGGGAAATTTGAAGTTCTAAGGGCTATGCTGGGAGTATCCAAGAAAAATCTCAAGGAGGAGTGTTAGGCTATGAGATTTTTCTAGATAGTCTTTTGTTTAATAGTTTTTATTTAATATTATATTTAGTTTTATTTTAAAAATAAATGGTATTCCTTATTTTGAGAAGTGTGGCTTGTAAGACATTATGTGAAGTGTGTCTTGTAAGACTCTTGTAGCTATAAGTGTAGTTTTTGTAAGATGTTGGTATGTATGAATGTATGAATGAATGAAAAACTACTGATGAAACTTATCTTTTCCTTTCTATTCAGTTTCAAATTCTAACAGTGGCTTCCTTCATCACTAAGAAGACGTTTTGATCTTGGGACAGCTGTTTCATTATGGCCATTCAGCACCCTCAAAAAGTTTTCAACTGTTACTTAATAACCTCGATAATCAACCTGATGTTCTAGCTCTAATTCTAATGTATATCTCTTCCGTACTTTTTAAATTGCTGTGCTCTGATACCATTTGTAGGGGGGTGCGCGGATTTAATAGGTATAATAGATTTAGTAGATTTCTAGTGAATCTATTTTTATTTGTGCGTGGATATTTTTTAAATTTTGTTTTAATATCTTTTGATGATTTACTTTTTTCGTAAGATATATTCATTAATTATTTTATCCTGTAGTAATTGCAGAGTTACAAATTCTTGTATAATAATTTATCCTATCTGTGCTATAATGTATATCTAATTCTAGATTTTCAATGTTATTTATTATCTTGTGTTGTTCTTCTCGTAGTGAGTTTTTTAAATTATATAAACTATCACATGTATTTTTATCTAAATTTTCTAAGGTTTTTTCTATCCATATTAATTTTTCTTTTAGGTCTTCTATTATTTTTCTAATTTGGTTTCTGTAATTAATTTCATTATTTAGATTTTCTTGATTTTCTCTAGTTTGTCTAATATATTCTAACATTTTTTAGTCTGAATAATATACTTCTGGGTAAATTTCTTCGTATAACTGTTCTAGACAATTTCTGTTCGTAAATTTCTCTTATGTTTAGAAAATATAAACAATACTGAAGATACAATAGAACTAGTAGTATTTTCGATAAATAAAACAGAAATAACTATATTTTCAATAAATAAAATAGAAATAATTCAGAAAAAATTAGAACAATTATATAGTGAAGATCCATTAAAAGGATGGGAAAAACACAAAACTACTATAAAAATTGAATTAATAGATAAAGATAGCATAATAACACAAAAACCATTAACATATAATTTTGATGATTTAAAAGAATTTAAAATGCACATAGATGAATTATTAGAAAAACAATATATACAAAAAAGTAATAGTAAACATAATAGTTCAGCATTTATAGTAAATAAACATAGTGAACAAAAAAGAGGAAAAAGTAGGATGGTTATTGACTATAGAAATTTAAATGCAAAAACTATAACATATAATTATCCGATACCAAATAAGATACTAAAAATAAGACAAATCCAAGGATATAATTATTTTAGCAAATTTGATTGTAAATCAGGATTTTACCACCTAAAGCTAGAAGAAGAATCTAAAGAATTAACCGCATTTACGGTACCACAAGGATTTTATGAATGGAACGTGTTACCATTTGGATATAAAAATGCACCAGGTAGATATCAACATTTTATGGATAATTATTTTAAACAATTATCTAATTGTATAGTATACATAGATGATATATTATTATACACCAAAACCAAAGAAGAACATTTAAAATTATTAGAACAGTTCACAGATATAATAGAAAAATCAGGAATAAGTCTAAGCAAAAAGAAAGCTGAAATTATGAAAAACCAGATAGAATTTTTAGGAATACAAATAGATAAAAGTGGAGTAAAAATGCAACAACATATAGTACAAAAAATAATAAATTCGAAAGAAGAATTAGATACAAAAAAGAAATTACAATCATTTTTAGGATTAGTAAACCAAGTAAGAGAATATATTCCAAAATTAGCAGAAACCTTAAAACCACTACAGAAAAAATTAAAAAAGGATATAGAATATAATTATGATGAAAAAGATTAAAAACAAGTTCAAAAAATAAAATTACTTTGTAAAGAATTACCAAAATTGCAATTTCCAGATGAAAATAAAAAATTTATATATATAGTAGAAGCAGATGCAAGTGAATATAGTTACGGAGGAGTACTTAAATATCGATATGAAGCAGAAAAAATAGAACACCATTGTAGATACTACTCAGGTACGTTCAACGAGACAGAAATAAAATGAGAAATAAATAGGAAAGAATTATGTTCATTATATAAATGTTTATTAGCATTTGAACCATATATTGTATATAACAAATTTATTGTACGAACAGATAATACACAGGTACGCTGGTGGCTAACAAAGAAAATGCAAAATTCAGTTACAACAAAAGAGATTCGAAGACTAGTTTTAAATATATTAAATTTCACATTTACAATTGAAGTGATCAGTACTAACAAAAATGTTATTGCAGATTACATATCAAGACAAAGCTACACAGACTGAAATAGTAGAGGAAGATACTCTAGAAAAAATACTTAACACCCTAACTACGCTTTCAATGAAAGTGGACAGTATGGGTAATGAGATAGAAAAGCTAAAGACTTAAATAGATAATAAAACAACCTTGATTCTGTAAAACCCATATATAAGTAAACTTTAGAAAAAGTTAGTTCAGACATTTAATCTGCAAAGGTCCTAGGAGAAATATATTGACAAAACCCGACTTAAAACTGTTTAAAATACTGAAAGATTTTGAGATTAAAAATGCTGAAACTTTTCTTTTTCACAAGTCATAAGATTAATAAACACCAAGTTGGTCAAACTATATGTACATGGTGTGTATGTAACTATGCTTGAATAAGTTGACCAACTATCCATACAACATGGTATTTCTACTAACACCAAAAATATAGTGGAAAAAAATACCAATTAATTGTTTTTTTTATATATATTTTCTCATTATTACTAAACAATCTCCTATGCTGTTCATTCCATTTACCCCAAAAAGACACGATGATGCGGTCTTCCTTGCTGCCTTCCTTTCATTATTAATCCTAAAATTTAAGCGATCACCATGACCATCAATTACTACGTATCTTGATCATGATCATCAATTACTACGTATCTTGATCATGACCATAATAGCTAACCTTAATAATGCTTGATTAAATGTCAATAAAACTGAATGTCTCACAGAACTAACATTTGATTTGAGAGAACTACAGAAAGCCACAGTAGAGACGAATAATTTACACACCTCAACATTATCTCCATAAAGGTTTAGCCTGTGGTTTTCATTGTTGAAGACCTATGCAGGGTATCTATTCCGAGCATTGCAAGCCATATCATCAGCCAACATCAGAATAATTCTTTCATCAGGTATGCCTAATTGTTTTACAGTTCTAATTTCAACGAACAAATAGAAAAGAAATTAGAGTATAGCCGATGAATTTCAGAAATGGGAAACACAGACCGAAAACAAAGATAATCTATGATGATCATAATGGTGCTTAAAACAAAGAGATTCGCACCTGTATAAAGACAAAGTGTTAGCCATGTGTCTTTAGTTAAACCTGAAGAGTAAAAACAAATAAGTCAAGAGTTGCAAACATAGAGCCTTTTGGAAAAAAACTTTTTTGGGAAAAAATGGTGTGTGAGAGAGAATTTTGTGTGTTTATGAACTTGACAATGATATGTGTGAGAGAATTTTATGTGTTTATGGACCTGATAATGGTGTGCGTTTGAGGTGGGTTGGCGTGGTGGTGGGGATGAAAAACTGGTGTATGTTCCCTGAAGAGGGTCTTTGCTGGCTATGTTGTTGTTGTTGTTGTTGTTCATTGTCAAAAAATATATATATATCCCTTAAGATGGTCTTTGTTGTGGTTGATATTGTTGTTGTTCATTGTTATAAAAAAAAAAATTCTTGTTGTTTTACTTTTAAATTTTTTTTATTCACTTTCTCAATTTAAATTTTAAATTTAGTTTAGGATTAATTTTGTAACTTTTACAAATTGTTAAAGATATTTAAATAAAAATTAAAATTCATTATGTTTGTGTATGTGAATTTATAGTTAAACTTTAAATTAATTGGAGAGGAATTTCAATTATTTAGAATAAATTTGATGTTTACTTAAATTTATTGTGTTTGTGTATTAGAATTTATGATTAAAAATTAAAATTTATAGTTGAAAATTTAAATTAAAAATTTATTGTGTTTGTGTATTAGAATTTCTACAATTTATAAAATGAATTTATTTAATTAAATTTATTTTTACATTTAATTTCTTGTGTAGCATTAAAAAAAAAACTAAAATTTAATATAATACTTAAAAATGATGTGGTAGCTGATGTGGCAACTGACGTGGCAGACACGAAAGATGACATGGTAGCTGACATGGCGAGAGTGTGTTACACTCACCAAAAAAGTGTTCAAAATATTATTTTTTAGTGGGTTCAGGGGTCTAGATGACAAACAAAGTGAGTGGAAGTGTCCAACTTACAAAACCGACATAGTACAGGGGTCCATCAAACCATTTTGCCTTAAAGAAACTCTAAAGAGTATATACTTATGCATATGAAATGGGTTTCAAAAGTATTGATGAACATGCATTAAAAATCTCGTTTTATGATGATGTTTTGTAGAAATTGTGGTGTTGTACCCCAAATCCAAAATGTTTTCATGTGTTCATGTGATATTAAGTTTGAGAAGTTAAATGAGAGCATGATGTATGTAATTCCCTCTCTTATTATCAAACCCATTGTTTTTACATGTTGTGGGTTGATTATACGGATAGCTAAAAGCTTGAGTTTGAAGGTTTACTATCATGTATGAATTGTATTGTTTTTATGACTAAATGAGAGAGTGATTTCCTTGATTTATAAATGTTCATGTTCCCAATAGAGAGTTGCATGTAATTGATAAAAGAGATGACCACCGTAGATAAAGTATTGAAGAGAGAAATTATTTTGTTTTCATGTGCTTTTGAAGTATGAACTCTTATCTGATTTTTAAATCTTTTCGGTGGTCAATAACATGTTTTAAAATATGAAGGACAGTAGAGATGTTGTGGTATGAAATGAAGGACTTTTAAGTCTGAATATGATGATACCCTGTTATGATGTGCCCAAAACAGAATAAGAGAGAAATAGTTATAAGAAGAAAGCATGATTTTAAGAGTCTGAAATGGGGATTAAGACAGAGTTAGATGGTTAACCGAAGAAGGCATGAGTTTAGATAACTCATAGCCCAAAACCGTGATTTGCCGACACGGGTTTCTTGTTGCCCTGAGATAGGGAATTGTATGCTGGCGACAATCTTGTAGCATAGTAGAGATACAGAGACTTCAGCCCTTGTGGGAAACTTGGGTTGGGGGCTTGGCCGCCAAGTCGAGGACGGATTCCATGTAGCCCGTGGAATTACAGATTCTAGGGTATACCATCTAGCTCAGTAGAGAAATAAAGAGTTGAGTCATGATTTCAAGAAGATGTTTTGAAGCTTATCAAATTATCCCCATGTATTTTTATTTATCTAATGTTAAATGTTTTTATGAAATGCTCTTACCTATGTTGTATAAAAATATGTTATTTTTGATTGTTCTACGTACCATTACCTTTGTGTATTGACCCTCTATATTTCAGATTTTGGGACTGGCCAGTCCCGTGGTCCCGCTAATTAGTAGATCGTTGTCAGACATTTGGAGTTGGTGAGCCTCCCTTATTTTGAAATGCATTTTTCCATGTGTTGATTTCATTTAATTTTAGTTTATGGTCCGACCGGGGACCTTGTCTCAGTTTCAAACAGATTATTGTTTTCAGTTTAGTAGAGATTTCGTAGACTTGTTATAGATGGTTTGGGGTTTTTTTATGGACTTATGGTCTGCATTGCTAAGTTGAAATAATAGAACTATCATGTTTCCAGTTTACTTCCGCATTATTGTAATACATGAGTTATGTTTATGATTGCATGCTAAGGGGCCTCACGGACCTTGATGGTTCGGGATTTCAGTCACGGCCAAGGCCTCGATTCGGGTCATGATAAACCCGAAGTTGAACGATTCTAACTTAAGCTACCGGGCTCTATACCTTACATCCATTCATGAATACTACTCCATCCTATCATTGTAGCCAAACAACATCATGCCTTAACCAAGAGTAGTAGCCACGTAATTCAATGGGTTGCGTTTTCATTAATCACAACGTTCAAGCATATCTTTTCTACACCAAATTTATGGACCTATCCACCAAATTTATGGACCTATCCACTAAAACTAGCAATTTCAACCACTCTCACAAAGACTTTCACCACATATCCCCCTTCCTAAATATTTCACATAATGAAAGATCATCTCTCTCTTCCTTTTACACCTATAACCTTAGCTCGAGTAACCAAACCAAAACTTTCAAGAACATTTATTCCCTTATCTAAAGCATCACTAGGCTCCCATAACTACTATCATACTACCATAAGGAGGTTCATTGAGGGACTAGAGCACAACATCAAGAATGAAAGTAACACGATTCAATTATAACTTATATTTGTTGGTCTACTCAAGGTAGAGCATGAGATACCAGATATGATGCAATAGGCACGAAGTTCTTCATATATCAAATGCCTAGATCATAAATAGAGAGTCATTCAGGCATAAACATACACAGCATGAGTCCTTAGGACTGGGCACAGTGAGAAACATGAGCGTATATATCATGAGTTGCACAACATAGAGCCAGGATTCATAGATTCAAGGAATATGACAAGGATTGTTGCTCGAAGCTATTGCTTCTCATTTTCAGAGCTGAGATAGTCATGGGTTTGCATAAACTTTATCACTTTGGTGAATCCCAACATAAAATGAAATAATAATATATAAAAAGGATAGTTCTTTAAAACTAAGCATGATATGAGGCATGGATTTAGAATCATGAACATCATAACATAGATCTTAAATACTTGAAAGATTGGATTACTGAGACATCATTGCTTCTAGTTTAGAGGTCGAAACATGACATGAGTTAAATAGAGAACTTGAAGCTTATCATAGGCATGTCTTGAATACATAAACTTTAGTGGAATGTCCTCATTGAATTGAAGTTGGAGGAGTTTGCTTGAATAAGAATAGATTTATCATGACCCTTCCCTGAAACTTGACACCACAAGAAAATTCGAAAACTACCTTAATTCATCATCTCCCCCTTAGATCAAAGTCACAATACTAGACTTGAGAACATATCCACTCATTAAATCCACAAGCACAACACTTAGTACAATGGGGTTATCACCATACACATGAACGCCAAACCCATTGATAGCTATAATATGATGACACTACCCTTCAGGGATACTAATCATAACCTTTTGCAAGGTTCCATAGACATCACCCTCTAAATCACACTCTCATAATCTTACACATTCACCCTTCTTAACACATAACAATCAATTCTTCACTAGTTAGTCTACTAGCATTACACCTCTAATTGCAAGACTCACAACTTAACAAAATTTGTAAAACTAGACCATGAGCTCACATTATCTATCTATATTTTCCTTAATTTAGCTCTAAATAACACCATATAGCAGTTCTCTAGCCTTCTCCATATTAGGAAATCCAAGAGCATAAACTAGGCACATATGGCACATATACACTTAGGACCTCATCTGACAACAAGCAACCTGGAGTTCACCATTTTTTTAAACCCAACACTCTCATCCACCTAGTGACTCAGCCACAATTCATAATTTTAATACTAATCCTCATGTACACATATACATCACAATTTTCCACTCAAACTTTTCATAAGTTATCAACCTAGGCCTCTTTCACACACTTTATCAAACCTACTAATTCATTTCCACAAATCTTGCATCATAGTTCTTGAGTTAACATTCTTATCACCACAATCCATATCTAAAGTCCAAGCCTATTGTCTCACATCAATCATGTGTCGCCAATGAAACATGCCACATGCTATACTAATCCGTCGAATGGAAATAAATTAACCTGAGTCTCTTATCTCACTCGACTACGACCTACAAGAACATCTCTACAACATTACTACTATACCTTAAAATTTATTACATCCCTTCTCACATGTTATACTAGTTTACCACTACTAGAGAAGAGAGAATCAAGGGGTGGTAGTGGTGGTGGTAAAGTCACCTAATGAGGATAGTTGATCTTAATCTTTCAATACAACTTATTATGATCTTATCAAAATATTTTCCTGTCTCACATCATATCTACTTACCCATGAATGCATCACAACTACCTTTTTTAAAAAAAATCCATAAACACCAATGAGTCTAGATTACCCCAAAGTTAGTCACCAATACAAATTATTAGCCACTCTATATTTATATTCACAACCTATAAATGATTTTACAACCACCATAACTATTAATCCTGACAATACAAATTATTAGCCACTCTATCTTTATATTCACAACCTATAAATGATTTTACAACCACCATAACTATTAATCCTGGGCTTCTTCCCTATTTTACATACATAATTATCCTAGCTAATCACTTTTTCCACAAACTATCATACAATCTACAAATATTACTACAAAATTAACCAATCACCACAAAAGGGCATACCACCCCCAACTCAAAGGTTACACAACTAAAACTAACTTCTTTACGCAAAAGCTACCCTCACTTTGACTTCTAAACTTATGACTTCATGTCACTAACTTCGGGACCAACTTACTACTCATAGGTTATAACACCTTAACATCTACTACCATTCAGGTATAAATATTGTTCCAACATTCTGCTACATATCATTATCCTTAAGCATGATATCTGCAACAAGGATTCTGAAAGAAATTGAATACACTTCAAACCTTAGGCACAAATGCATGATGGATATAGATAGGGGTATATACTTGAATCAACACAATCAGAAGCACTAATAGACTCCTCTCAGGTCCTTGTGCTATTTATAACTTTATGGATAACTCTATCAGAAAGGACCACGTCATTAGAAATCTAAACTCTTGAACTTGTATAGCCTCGACAATGAGGCACGACCCATAAAATTAAGGCAAGGGAGGAATTTGGATAACTTTTGTATGGAAAATGCTATAGCACGAACTAGAGTATGAAAGAATGAGAAATAACTCCTAAATGACCAGCAGCCTCCAGATTATAAGTGTGGTGAACAACACACCCATAAGCAAGAAATTACTAGACACGACTTTGTAGACACCCTGGGACCATGAATCATGCTTTGATATCAAGATTGTCATGACCTGAGCCGAGTCCCTAGTCGCGGTGGGCATCCTAAACCATAAAGGCCCGAGAGACCCCTAAGCATGTAATTGTAAACATAACTTCAACTAAAAAGGGCCTGAGAGACCCCTGAGCATTTGATCGTAAGCATAACTTCAACTAAAAAAATGCGGAAGATAGAATGAAATCCAAGGGAACTTTATAATACAAACCGTGTCAACAAAAATGACAATATAATACTCAACTTTTGCCTACGAAGCCTTTACTGAAAACTAAGTGTCTAGGCTGGGACAAGGCCCCTGACCAAACTATAAAATGACTAAGACTATAAATAGATAGAATACCGTCCAAGTGTAAGGGAGACTCACAAATCTCTGGATATCTGGGAACAATCTACTACTAAGCTGGAACCTGGTACTGAACCATGGAATGTTAGGGGTCAATAATCGAAAGTACTGGTATGTAGAACAATCCAAAAATATAAAATTTATTTTGTATAACTTAAGTGAGAATATTTCATAAAAACAAGTCAGCATAAAACAAATGAAAATGCATAGGCATAATTTGATGAGCTTTAACCGTTCTTGTAAAATACAGACTCAACTCTTTGTATTACTTCTGAGCTAGATGGTACACCCTATATTTCTGAAAAATATCCCACGGGCTATATGGGATCCGCCCTTGACTGGGCGACCAAGTCCCCAACCTAAGTTTGCCACAAGGGCTAGAGTTTCTGATTCTGATATACCAAAAAAGCATAAAGGCCAGTGTATAATCCCTATCTTGGGACATGATAAAACCCGTATCAGCAAAACACGATTTCAGGCAATAAGTTATCTAAACTCATGCCTTTTTGGGTTAACCACCTAACTTTCTTAGAGCCTATTTTTAGCCTTTTACAACATGCACCTTATTGAAATCATGATTTAAAGTGTGAGAAGTCTGTAGTCTGTTCTATTCTGAGTTTGTGATGGCATTAATCTATTTTGGTATCTTCGTACCAAGACTTGTAAGTCATATATAAGCCATATCATATCATGCCTTGATCCTTTCATTCAAAACATGTTATTTGAACATCAAAACATTTAAACATTTCAAGAGTGTTCTTATTTCAAAACATATGAAACTCATGCAAAACACTCTCTTTTCAATACTTTGACAAAGTGTGGTCATATCTTTCATCAATCACATGCAATTTATCTTTTAGGATATGAGCATTTATAAATTAATAAAACACTCTCTCTTTGGATTATAAAGCAATGCAATTCCATAATTGATTATGAAATATTTAAACTCAAGCTTTTAACTATTCGTATAAACAACCGCAACACAATAAGATAATGGATTTCATAACACGAGAGGGAATTCTGTAAATTATGCTTTCATATAACTTCTTAAACTCATAACATCCACACACGTGAACATAATTAAAGTTCAGGGAAACCCCCCATAGATTTAACAAAATTTCATCATAAATTAGGGTTCCCAATGCATGCTCTCAAAAAAATCTCAAAACTCATGATACATGCATACATATATACTTTAAAACTTCTAAAAACGTTAAAACTTATGCCTATGAAATTTAGGATAGTCCCACATACCTTTTGATGGAGAAAAATCGAAGAGAACATAGAGAAGTTTGACCCTTTGATAGTTGGAACTCTCAAGCCGTAGGTGTTTTCTTTCTTCTGACTTATACAAGGAAACGTAGGGACTCACAGAGGCAATAATATGTTTTGGGAATGTTTTAAATCATGGGGAATGGTTTAAAGGAGAAAAGACTAAAAAATCCCTCTAAGATATCTGAAACTGACCACGGGAACACAGCCTCCGCAATGCGGGGCTGTTTTGAGGGAACAACCTCCGTGGTGCAGGGGCTATATCAAGGGAACAACCTCCGTGAAGTGAGGGCTATTTCGGGGGAACAGCCTCCATGGTGCGTTGTCCATTTTGGGAGACTAGCCTCCGTGGCGTGGGCTATCGCGTACCCTTACTGTATGCTCATAACTTTTTGCTCAAGTATCAGATTAAGGAAAAATTGGCAGCGTTGTAAAGATAATTGAATTATCTACCATTTGGTGGGTTTTAATCTCCAAAATTGTACATATTCCATAATTTATATACGTTCAAAGTTTACCCTTGTAGAATTGAATTTCAAAATTTGGTTAATACTAAAAGTTCTTAACTCTACTTCTCTCTAAGTGTTTTCTACGAACATTATTCCCCTCAAAGGCACTTTCTATACTGGGACAATGATCATGACACTTTTATAATTGGATTTAAGCTTATACACATAGAACGACGATTTAAATTCCAGTCCGAAAATATGGGGTGTTAAATAAGAGAGAAGGTAGGAGTGTCCTCTGTGATGGATATAATGAGGGCAGTGAGATTAAGATGGTTGGATGGGTGGTGAGGCGATGTGCTACAAAAGTTGGGGAGAGATCAATTTAGGGTCCGTTTATGCCTTTTCTCGACTCAACCTAAACGTTGGGAATGATTGAAGGCGGCTACAACAAAGGCACACAAGTCACATCCTCCACCTTTAGAATATTGGATTGGAAGGGGTAAGACCCTCAATCCTTCTCTGAAGGGAAAGTTAGTGGATTATCTTTAGATGGAGTTAAAACCTAAGGATCTATCTCTTCCCTAAAGAGCTGGTGTTTGATGGTGAACACGAGATCCTTGAACACACCATTTTACTCAAATGGGCAGCAATGGCTCAAATGGGTCTCTTGGTACCATACTATCGCAATGTCATCAGAAGTAACCATTGATCAATTGATGGAAGTTTCCATGTGTACTAAATCCTGGAGAAGATCAAATGAAGATCAGGATCTGATATTGTTTGGTCTAATCTGGAAATGCTACGACATGGGAGTAGGGTGGGTATAACGACTATCCTAAATGTGAAAATATATGGAATTCTTCTATTAAAGGTATAAAAAAAAGAAAAATGCAGAGAAAATGCACCAGCGATGGTGTGAGAAATTAGATATAGTGTGAGAAATTAGATATAGTAGGTACGAGGAAGGGTAGAGGTAGGCCGAATAAGTATTGGGGAGAGGTGGTTAGCTAGGACATGACACATAATTTCTCAAATAAAGGCTAAACCTAGTTTAAAACTGGTCATTCTACCACTATAAGTTCTTCAATAGGAACCCTTTTTAAAATTACCACACATACTAAGAACCTTACATGTTTCCATCATACCCATTTCTTCTTCTTTAAGTATGCATCGAAATTTACTCTATAAAATTTATTGATTTGTGAATATTTAAGATTTGATTTTGTAGGATTTTAATTTATCTGATAAAATCAGATCTGATTTGCTAAAGATAGTTTAGAAAATTAGATCAAATAAGATCATATCTTGATTCTCATATCTGCTAGAATTAAGTGGTCGCTAGAATCAAGTGATTTGATACTCTGTGGGTTTGCTAAAATGTACATAAATTTGTAGCTCTCAGATGAATAAAATGTATACTTTTGGTACAAATCTTACATGACATTAGAGCAGCTTTATTCTTGTGTTGTTGATGACTAAAACAATATTTACTAGGCTACATAACCCGGTGGCATTAACAAAAGTCAAGAATTCTATTAACAAAGTTCCGACCGAGACAACACTGAACCAAGGCGGCGATTCTTCTATTTTCCCTTTCAACTTACTTCTCACAAGCCGAATGGAAAGAATTATTTGGAGTCGTTTGCTTTAGTTGCTTCGAAAAATGAAAATGACAAGAAAAAAAAGTTTCGATATGGTTTTTGCAAAAACCACTAGCACACTCATGCGACTTGCTGGAAAATCCATGGATAACCGCCCAACTGGAACAAAAAAAAGGGCGGTAAACCATGGCAGCCAGGACTTTCAGTGTACCAATAAAGAATCAGGGCTAAAATCTTCTTCCGACATACCACCATTCACTAAGGAACAACTAGTGTTACTGCACAAACTTCTCCAATCTAGTAAACCTAATTCTTCTACTCCAATTTGTTCTTTTACTCAAACAGGTAATGTACCATGTGCTTTTTTAGTACAGATTCTACTAGTATAAGCTCTTGGATCATAAATTCAGGGGCTAGTCATCACATGACACAAAACTCCCATTTTTTATCGACTTATACTCCTTTAGTAGGAAATAAAAAAGTCAACATTGTTGATGGTTCCTTCTCAGCAATTGCTGGGAAAGGGACAGTCAAACTAACTTCTTTTTTGACTCTTTTTGATGTCCTTCATGTTCCAAAATTATCTCATAATCTTTTGTCATTTGGCGAATTGACTCAAAACCTTAATTGTCATGCTATCCTTGATAATACATCATGTGTATTTCAGGACAAGGTCTTGGGGAGGATGATTGGCAATGCTAGAGATTCTGAAGGTCTCTGTTTTCTTCAAGATGGATACAATTCAGTAAATTTTAGTTTAGTTTGTTTGAACTTTGTTCTAGTTGATAATAAAGTAATGTTATGACACTATAGACTTAGTTATCCTAGTTTTCATTTTGAAACTCTTGTTAACATAGTTGGTTAGAAATAAAACTACATCCTCTTTTCAATGTGAATTTTGTGAAATGGCTAAACATAGATCTTCATCTTTATCATCCAAAAGTTACCATACCACAAAACCCTTTAAGTTAATCCATAGTGATGTTTGGGGACTTTGTAGGATAGCAACCGTAAATAGAAAAAGGTAGTTTGTGAGTTTCAAACATGATCACACTAGACAGACTTGGGTGCACCTATTGAAAGACAAAGGGTAAGTAAAACAAATATTTGAGTCTATTAAGGTTATGGTTCAGACATAATTTCATGAGAAGATTCAAATATTTTGAAGTGATAATGGTAGAGAGTTTTTTAATGACCACCTAAGCATTTTTTTCACTTCTAAGGGAATAGTGCACCAAAGTTCATGTCCTGATATACCCCAACAAAATAGAGTAGCAAAGAGAAAAAATAGGCATCTTATGGAAGTAACTAGAGCCTTAATAGTCATAAGAAGAGTCCTTAAATTTCCTTGGGGAGAAGCTCTTTTGACATCTAGCTATCTTATTAATAAGATTCCTTCCCGCGTTCTAGGTTTTCAAACCCCTTTCAGTATGTTCAAGACATACTTCCCTACTTCTAGATTGATAACTGATCTATCTTTGAGAGATTTTAGGTGTAGTGTATTATTCATTCATGGTCATAATAGTAGTAAACTTGATCCACGTGCTAAAAAATGCATTTTTATTGCCCGTGCCCCTAGTCAAAAGGGTTATAAGTGTTATGACTCAATTACTAGGAAGGTTATCGTCACAATGGATGTCACCTTTTCTAAATCACAATTATTTTGTGAAACTCATCTTCAGGGGGAGAAATATAATGAAGGTTCGAAGGATGATAAAGATCTTCTTGACCTCACATGTGAGAAAAAAAAGGATCCTGGTTTTATGATAGCTATGGGAAATAGTTTTTTTGGTAATAACAACCTAGATAAGGTAAGAGATCCAAACTTAAATAATGCAAATTAGGATACTGAGACAATAGAGCATTTTCATGATACAATTAATGACAAGAACATTGAACAAACAAAGGAATTACAAGTTTACATTAGAAGAAACTGGAACCAAGAAAAAAAGAGCAAGGACTCTCATCAAAACCAAAAGTCCGCCCCGCAAGATCTCACTGATACATAAGGTAATCCTCCAGAACCTAATTCTGATTTACCCCTTGTTAATTTAGACCTTGATCTTCCAATTGCCAAACGTAAAAGGGTAAGAATAGTCACCATCCATCCCATGTCAAATTTTGTGTCATATAGAAAATTGTCCCCTTCCTATATAGCTTTTCTTTCTCAATTATCTAGAACGGAGATACCGAGAAATGTGCAGGATGCTTTGAACATTCCCAAGTGGAAGGATGCAATTCCAGAGGAGATAAACTTGTTGGAGAGAAATAAAACCTGGAAAATATGGAACTACCACATGGAAAGAAAATAGTGGGCTGTAAATGGGTGTTCACTATCAAATTTAAATCAGATGGTTCCCTAGAAAGGTATAAGGAACATGTGGTAGCAAAAGAATTCACTTAGACTTATGAGATTGACTATATTAGAGACATTTGCTCCAGTTTCCAAGTTGAATTCAACAAGGGTTCTTCTGACCATTGTTGCCAACCTTGATTGGCCCCTCCAACAACTAGATGTGAAGAATGCATTCTTGAATTGAAAAATCAAAGAAGAAGTCTACATGGACCCTCCTCCAGGTTCTCAGGAAAGGTATGGAACTAGAGTGTGCATGCTAAAGAAATCTCTCTATGGGCTCAAACAATCTCCAAGAGCTTAGTATGAGAGGTTTACTCAGTTTGTGAAAAAACAAGGGTACACTCAAGGGCAAGCGGATCATACGATGTTCATTCGACAAGCTCTTGAGGGAATGACAATTAACCTTCCTATGAAACAGATTATCCATCTGATGCAACAAATTTACTATTTAATGTCTGATTCAAAAGATTAACCATCTGATGCTACAGATTAACTATTTGATGCAACAGATTTACCATCAGATTAAAAATATAATACAACAGACTAATCATCTGATATTGAATGAGGAATTTTTTGTTGGATAAAATCCTATCAACTATTCCAATAGAACTTATCCAAGACTTGATTTTTCCAACCGATCATTCATCTGTTTCGATAGACGATCCTTTTGTTGGAAGAAATCTAAACAAAATTGAGTGTTGATAATAGTTTCAATAGATCACTTATATGTTACATCATATGTGTAATCTGTAGCACAAACCAGTCATCTATTTCAACAGATGAGTGATCTATTTTTATTATTGCAACAGATTACTCATCCATTGCAACAGTTTATTTATATGTTGCAACATATAGCCTACCTGGTGCAATAAATATATGATCTGTTGGAACTATTATTTTACTGTTGTGCATGTTAAATTTATTGTCATCCTTTTTAATGATGCATTAATCATTTATAATCTATTTTATGTTCTTGTTTATTTTAGATAATATGGATCCCAAAAGAAAAGATATTCAATCAAGTCCAAGTAAAGGAACAAGTGAAGCAACTAGGCTACATCCACCACTCTATGAGCTTGCTTTACAAGCATTATCTCATTCAGGAGCAGAAGATAATGAACATGGGGAGGAGAAATATTTCAAAATAGATGATCCAAATATTAATATCCCTTCCACCAAAGAGTTGGTCAAAAACTATTGCATTGATAGTTATCCTGTGAGAATGCAGTGCGATGGTACCACAGATTTAATAGGTGATTTTGTGGTTAAGTCATCCATGAAAAAATCTTTAGACGCCTTCAGGAAAATACATTGAGAATAAAATTTGGATTTCCATTTTAGGGACACCTACTTTGGGCAATATCTTGAGTTTTTGGAAGACAACGATTCTCGTTTCCGAATGAAAATGTATTTGATCTTCTCAAGCGTAGATTTATGTATGAAAAAAAAGATAAGATGGATCAGGTGTGGATAAATTACTCTGACATGCCTGTTTGTTATAGTTGGAAGGAGTTTGCCATAGTTATCAGACTAAAATGTTTTCCTTCTTCTCCTTCTTAAGTTATACCTATTTTAACCCAAAAAGCAGCCCACACACCCAAAAAAGGCAAATGCAAGTTGAGTGATTGTGAAGACTTGGTGTACCTTGTTGGTCCAAGCGAAGCATTGAAAGGTAAAAGAATTTCAAAGAAGCACACATAATCATTGTTCTTGATTTGTACATAATATTCTTTGGGTGAGAGACGTTAACAGCTATCCTTGGGGTTATGAAAGCTTTAAAATGACTGTCAAATATTTGTTGACTCCATTAACGCCAAAGACAGTCAAATTATATGGCTTTCTATGGGCTTTCATGGTAAATATTTCTTTTATTATGATATGATTCATTTTTTTATTCAATAATGCTTTTGATTTATTGACGTTATTTCATAGGCTTGGACATTTGAAGCCATTCCTTATTTGAGACAACAAGTGAATTACCAGGAAAAGGTGTTTCGTCTAAGAATCCTGAGAGGTTGTTGGCTAAAACTGATAAAAATACAATTGTTTTTGATCTCTTCAATCCCCCAAAGGAAGAAGTAAGTCTAATTCTAATTAAGTTATTATTTTAATTAATGATTTTTTTAAAATAATTTCATCATCATTCTAATATATGTACTAATTTATTTTAGATTGTCCATCCGTGGCTTGTTACGACCAATCGAGAGTTGAAGATGCCATTTTTTCTTACTTTACGGTATGTGCAAACTTTATCGGACCCTAATATCATTGATAGAATAAAAAAGAAATTGTTTGGAGCAACAACCAGCTCAAGAAAAAATATTTTAAAGGGTGGGCTTGTTGTTGATGATGATGATAGTGGTAGTGGTGCTGCTGTTGGGCTAATGATGCTCCTCTTACAATTTTTGAAACAACAAACCATTATGATTATGATCATACTAGTTGTACAAATTTTTTCCTTTCTAGCGAATGTTCTACATGCAAATTTCAAGACTGTAAGGCAAAATATGATGAAGTGATTAATACTATTAATGCATTAACTGCTTCTATAAAGGAATTGACATCTAAGAGGGATGTCATTCCATCAAAGAGGATTTCATAT
>NW_025883710.1:0-19536 GCF_002878395.1 Capsicum annuum
ATTGACTTAATCCATATATACAAATGGATGAGTTAAATAAAATAAGATAGTGCTCAAGATATAAATAATAAATCATCTCATAATTAATTATACATTCATAAAACTTAAGCTTATAGAACTAACAATGATCCTTTTCGTATCAATCCATTTCAAGTTATTAGATATATCACTTACACTTAGACAAATTCAACCAACAATGATCAAAGAAAAGTATATTCAACATTCAAACCCAATCATCAATCACAAATATGTTCAGAGACTAATCAATCAAGTATCTATTTTAGGAGTGCATATTCCACCAAAATCGCTGTCTACATTTAAATTCGACATACTTATTTTATTCATCAAGCTAATCCTCTTTTATTCCTATTAAAATTGATAAATTCAGTTGTTAACTAGTAACCCTAACATTCAAGTTGTCACTAAGTGTAAGATACTATTCCATTAGCTAATTATCAACTAATTAAGCCTATTAAACATACTATTCTAGCTTGATACATAAATCTTTGTCCATCTTACTTCTTAATGATGACACTCAAATTACACCCCTAAGATGTAAGCAATTATCGTTAATATAGTAACCCAACAAGAGTTGGGCTCAAATCCTCAGGGAATGAAAGACACACATTTCAAGCTTGAGCATTAGAAGCATCTAGAAGTTAGATCCTAATGCAGTTTAAATCAAATAGGAAAGTAAAATTAGGGGGTTTATTTGAACATTTTTAGAGTTAATAATTTTATCATATTTAGAATGCTATTTCAAAGATAGAGAAGACTAGAGTTTAACCAAATATTAATAAGACTAGTTATGATGCTTTATGAAGTTGTAACACCCTAATTCACTGAACCAGAATGCTACACAGTGCTCATGACCCCGAGAGACTACAAGCTAACCCATGACTAATATCTGTACTTGCATACTGCAAATCATGATATAATAATACGGAGTACATAGAACTGCAAGGCCATAATGTTTAATTGTATACAATCATGTAGATGAAAATACCCAAAACAACTCAATCTGAACGTATATTTGAACATAAATCTGAACGTAAATCTGAAAGCCTCTAAACTATCTGAATAAGGAATTGAAGGAACATGTCTCCAATTGAGTCCATAAAACTGAACTGAAGAAATAATGTATCAAATCATATTATCCTCGAATCAATGAGGACTCACTGTGTCTTTGTGACTGGAATGCTACCGCTACTGCTGGGCTGGAGCTCATGTCTGGGAACCTATGGTGTAACATGAAAAGAAAGCATCATAGCGCAAATGCGTCAGTACAACTAGAGTACTGAGTATACTAGGAAGTTAGGCTGAACATAAAGGGTTTCATGCATGAAAAACACTGACTGACTAATATGAACGTGGGAGTGCAAACACACATATATAGAAAGTGGGACCATGAATACGTGATAGCATGACCTCTATGCTAATATATGGTTTAGTGGTAACTGTCATGACTGATACTAAAACTGGTAACATGGACGACTGTATCTGACAGTCCTGTATGTACTAAAATCTGAAGAACACCCTAAGTTATTTTACTAAGACTGATACTGAAATTGTGGGAAGTAGTGTTTAATCGACATGCCCCACGTATGCCGTTATGGCTAAGCTGGTGTCCAATGTCGTCCTCGACTGGAGGGGTGTTAATACCGTGCCACGGGTAAGGACAGCTTGTGAGTGACCCTTATCTGGTGGGTACACAATGAGAATGGTGGGAACCCTAACCTGATGGGTTAAGCTACCTCATCAACCCTAATCTGACGGGTTAAGATATCTCAACCTACGTTGGCTACGTAGTTCTGGAACACTAGGATGAATACTAAGAATCACACCCTGAACTAGCAGGTGAGTTCCCATCCTTGGTTTCACCCGGTGCTAACCTCTACTCCCATCTAGAAGGACTGTACATGAATAACTTACTGTACATAACTTAATTTTATTGAATTCTGTTGACTGGCGGAATGTTACTAATATTTAACAACTGACGAAGATCATGAGGTTTTCCTGAGTCACATGACTGACTGAAGTCTATGGAATCATATCTTGAGTTTGGATATCATGAAACATGACATGGATCTAGGCACACAGCTATAGTTTTCGGGTATAAGTACCCCCAGGACTCGATGGAAGGAGACCGACACACATGACTGACTTGATCATAAGAGTAGAGTCCATAATTTATAATATCATAAGTAGGGATCTTATACTAAGCATGGTTATCAACAATGTATTGCATGGAAGTTCATGTGGATTGCATGGTTATCATACATCTTGTTCATAAGTAGGATTTGCAAGTAAACATAGCATAATCTCATAAGAATAGTTCATGAGTATTCCAACAATATTTACAAGGCACATTATTGAAATAGAAGTCATTGGAACGTTAGGGAATATCATGAATACTTCACTTAGTCACAATTTAGCTATATTTCATGATTTCTAGTTTCTTAGGCATTTTATCAAATACCTTACATGCGCATCTTAAGCATAGGTAAAATCATCAAATTATACATCATGAACAACCAAATTTACATGTTTCCAACTCATATGATATCTTGAAATTTGAAATAAACATATAAAGATTCCATCTTGGGAATCACCCAATATGACCAACATAATCATCAACACTCAACAATATAGAAATCATAATGAAAAAGAGGGTTTTTGAGCTTTATGGATGAAAGGGATCCATAAATCAACTCATGCATACCTTAGAAGGAAGATTCATGATGATTGATGGAGGAATTTCCTTGAAATCATATCTTCAAGCATAGTTACGCAATCCTAGTTATTTTTCTCTTTTAGTGCTCTTGGATGATGAGCTTTGAGATGATAATAGGGTTGTAATATGTTTAGAAGCTATATATTTTATAGGGTTAAGTTTAGGGACGTGTAAGGAGTGTTTAAAGGCTTAATTACCCTTAAAATAACTCAAAACGGAGTGTTTTTGGCACCTGGAACTGACTTAGGCGACGCCCAAGTGATTGCCTAAGCTAGGTTGGGTGGCGCCTAACCAATCGCCTATGTTTGGGTTGGGCGGCGCCTAACCAATCACCTATCCTTACTGTCTCTCACGAAAATGGGCATAAATTTTCGCTTGGGTATTGGATTAAGGCGAAACTGGTATCGTTGGAAAGCTAATTTGATTATGTCCAATTTGGTGGGTCTAAATCAGACAAAATACCATATTAACATTGAGTTATACTCGTTCAAATATGACCCTTACAAAATCAAACACTAAAACTTGATGAATTCAAAAACTCTTAGCTTATATTACCTTAAGTGACTCATATGAACATGCTTAATGCATCATAAGCTATCCTATCACTAGTATATTCATTGTAAGTCATGTACTCAAGTATGAATCACAGGATAGGAGATTTCATACGTAGGAATACTTATTCACTTCCTAGCTTAGAAACATGCGGGGTATTATAGAAGTATGGGTTCATGCATGGGTAACTGGATATGTTCCTAAATAAAAAAAGTCATGGGTAGGCTAGATTATGGGTCTTTAGTGTAAATTTGTCAATTGAACACCAAAATATCACAAACAGGTTTTTTGAAACACCTCATAAGTGTAGCTATTAGAACAAGCTGTGGCCTTAGTTAGTATCCTTACATCTAAGAGATATTATTAAATGATATAAATCAAGCTATTGTTCACACCCATTCCTCACCCTCGTCTCTTTTGTCAAGGGTGATAAGGGTTAAAGGTTAATTTTGAGTTTGCAACCTCTAATTCTCCATTAAAACATGGAATAGAAGAAAAACCCATATCAATTAGTTTATTAGGAAGAAAAATAAACAATACCAATAGAATAATCATAAATTATTCAAGCATAACCCCAAGATAAGAAATTAGATACTCATAGAGAAAGAAAGAATAGATATACCTAAATTTTTCTAAACTGGTCGATTGAATCATATTTGAATACAATATTCAAGCTTTTGATTCAATAAAACTTAAGATAAGATCACATATCTCACACCGAGTCTTACTCTAATGTTTCTTAGCTTTAGAAAGTAAAAGAATGAAGGTTTTGAGCCGAAAAAGCCATATTTATACCCAAAATTCACATTCCATAAAAATTACAAAAATGCCACTACACTGATGACTTGCTGGCGCAGGTGCCAACTCAAGTGGCTGTCCTGCACGCATAGGTCACTCATGCAGATTACACTGGTTTCCCAAATCATCCACCTGCATGCACTCCTGACAAGTCCAAGTGAACTTTTAAGCTCCTTTTCTTCAATTTTTGACCTCTAATTGACTCGTATGACTTGCTCAACTCTATTTTCAACCTTTACCTACACAAATGGGTATTTTAATATGAGAATAACTCTTAATCAATAGAAAATATGATAATTCAAGCTTAAAAAGCATGAACAAGTCATCAAATTGGGGACTTATTAACCCCCAAACTTACATTATTAAATTTCCTCGAGCAATCAAGAATATTCCCAAAGATATAGAGCATTCATGCTTCCAAAATCATCTAGAAAAAGCTATACTAGATATCTAGGCTAACAAAGTTCAAAAAAGATCCCTCAAACATGTCATGGCAACAAGTAAACCAAAATTTTTTAACATGCACATTTTTATGAGGCAAGGATGCAAGATAGTATCAAATGAAACTTTCAAATAAAAAATGCTTCTCAAGGTGTGACACAAAATCTTCAAAGATTGACTCAGTTTTCACTATGCAAATTATCTTTCTTAATTACCTAAATTAGGAATAAGACATCACCATCAATCCCAAGTATCGATGCCACCAATATGTAAGAGTTATCTCTAAGAACACAAGACATTTTAGTTCTCAAATGAGCATAAAAATGGAAAGAACTTATACTCGCTCTCACAAAGAAATTCAAGTACATCGAATAAACCCTAGGATTTCCCTTTGTATTGTTCTCAACTAATTTAGAGTCACTAAGTTTGAAATCACCATGGTTTTATGGGTGTAGATGAAGGTTAAGGTGTTAGAAGGAATACATGGATCAAGTGTCTGAAAGATCTCCTTAAACGCAATTGTTTTTGACCTTCTACCTCTAATTCTCCAAATTTTTCATCTTATTTTCCATCAATTATTTTCCTTATTTCCCTTACCCTCTATCATTTTCTTTGTGAAACTAATTGAACACAACACTTTATTTCTTCACTTCTTTGGTTCTTTCAAGAGATATTCTAACCTTTAGCCATCCATGGCCCCTTTATTTGTGAAATTTCACTTCAAGTTTTATGGGTTACGCTATTTGACTTTGTTTTTAAGAATATATCTTGTCTCACAAACACATGATTAGACAACTAAGCATACACCCTTCTTGACTTATTCTAACATATTACTACAAACAAAGAGTTTGAATCACTCCTTAATCAACCTCACAAGTAAGTACCCCAATAACTTAGGCTTTTGCCTACATTTTCTTACTTTAGAATCATACAATGCATTTAAGGAGGTTATGTTCCCAAAGAGAAATTTTCAAAAATGGTTTAGGTGTCATAGTGTGGTTATCAGTCAAAAAAGAAAGAAAACTGGGCAAAATCTCAAAAAGGTTAACTAGAGAATAACGTTAAGGTGGTATTTTTGTCATGTGAAGGATGAAAAATAGTCACGAGTTATCTTCCAGACCATTCTTGCCTACGATTTTACTTTGAATAAATAGGGCCAAGTTCTATTCTATACGTATGTACGAGAATTATTCAAACACCTTTCCATACAAGGCATCATAATCATAGAGTAGACAGCTAACCTCCCAACCCATTTGAGCAATTGATCTTAATAAGTTACTTTGAGTTAAAGACTTGTTGTTATAAAGAGATAGCCAAAAATTGAATTTAATGGTCTCAACTCAAGAGAAAGCTCATCAACCTCCTTGCTCTTTTTTAAAAAGAAAACTATTTTTTTAGTTTTTCTCAAGATCATTAAGTTGCTTGCCAATGATGTTTGAAAGATTTTTTTGAAATTTTTTTGACTCTTATTTACTTTAGACTAAAAATACTAGGTACTTCACCTAAGGATGTCGCCTCATCATCTATCACGAGTGAAATATCACTTGGTTCAATAAACAAAAAGGAACTAAATTAAAGAAAGGAAATAAAATAAAACGAAAAAAAAAATTTCTCCTTAGGAAAGAATCGAGTTTCGAAGAAACCTTGAAGTTTATTAGACGTGTTTTTACACAAGGCGAAAAGAACAATGTGAAAAATATTTATAGGTATCACCTAAAATACAAAATCAAAACCAATAAAAGCATAATCGAGTATTGAATCATAATCAAGTGTATTTACCAAGTTCAACGAGGGAAATATCCAATATCATCATCATTTGCCAGACAAGGGCCAAATTCATATCAATGTCAACAAGAATAAACAAGTCCTATAGTGAGAAATCTAAATCAATATCAGGCTGTAAAATAGAGTATATTAATATAATCCATCAAAATCAAATAAGTATAGACCATCAAATATGAAATAAGAATGTCCCACCCCCAAAAAATTTCGTTGCATTATACTCAATGCAAAAATAAAATAAGGGTAAAGACTTCGTATGGTGCACTAGGCGCTCAGGTATACATTCGTAGATGGTTTCCTAGGAATATTAGGAGCCTTATAAGACTAGGATCCTAACACAGGGGCCATAAAAAAAGGCACCTCATTAACAGGTCAAGAGATACAACTATCCCTAACTATCCTCACATGTTTATCATCACAAGATAACTTCTCTGTGAGCTCAACCTATTAGGTTTAATGAATCCCGTACTAAAGTCAATATCGATCTCATCACCAATATGTGCATGTTTAAATAAATCAGAGAAAGTAAGTATTGGGCTTTTATGTGTAGAAATATCAATCTCTACCTTATCAAGAGCAAATAAAGGCTGTATGGAGTGAAACTCTGTAGGAAGGCCATCAAGATTGGCCCTCAAAAAACAAACCCATTCAGAATCCCCTCTCACCTATACTTAATTTAATCTCTGATCTTACTTCAACATTTGGACACAAAGGTGCTAAGATCTGCTCAATAGCGGTATGAATAAATTGGGGGATGTCGACTACCGATCGGTTAAGAGTACTATTCATTTATCAAAGTCATGGAAGAAACTTTAGCAAATACAATCGTGAAAGACTAAGGTGGTTTGGTATACCAAGGAGGTGGTGCGGTGCTCGAAGGAGGAGGAGCTTCAGTAGAAGTTTGGATAGCATAAAAAACAAGTATAGGAACCAAAAGGGCCTCCATACTCTCCAAACTATGCAAATTTCCCATAATGAATCTACCAATACTGAAGCTTTATTCTTAATCACCATGGGATTATTGTCATCTATATGATATCAATCACACCAGTGAAAATAACCCTTCAGTCAATCTTGGAGAAGGATGAAACCTTATACTTAATGCAAAGTAATGAAATAAGAGAAGAAATAGAAATAAAGTACCTGATTGCTTTGGCTTTAACTTGATCATTTCCATGGTCAACTCCCCGAGATTAAGTTTAATATCATCCATGATTCATCCAACAATAATTGCACGCTCTATAGTGACATCTTGGTCATTCCGTGAAGAAATTAGGTAGTTACTAACAAATCCAAGCCAATGCTTAGCTTAGATTGAAAGTTCCCAACTCTTGATTTGACCAATGCTATTGGCCCATGGAGGGAGACCTTTTGCAATCGATTGGGATAACCAAGGAAAACAATCATGTTCGCTAAGCAAATTCTTATTGCATTCAATCCCTACTCGATCATAATCAAAATAAATTTTATTTATCTCTGAGCTGGTGCAAGGAACTTTGACTCCCTGAACTAGCACACTAGGGAGGAATGGTAGTTCTGCTACCGGTTTCTTATACTTGTGTTTCTTGTGGTGGACAACATCAGAGGCATAAAATTCCCATACTAGTTATGAGAAGTTGGTGGATAGGAAGTGGAGTCCATATTTGTGAAGATATCCCAAACACACTCCTTAACTTATGCAATAACCTTGGGAAAATGTTCTTCAACCTCTTTCATACTAAACACCTTTTTGGAATTGAAACCCTGAGTGTTCACCCAGTAATTTTATAGATCCTACACCTTCCACACCACACCGATGTTGCTCAATATTTGTGAACTTTTTTGATGGCCATTGTTTTTGGCTTTTTAGGTTGGAGCTTTCAGTTAACTTTTACACGATGAGGTACCTTTCTTTTCACCCCACAGTAAGTTCTTTCTTAGAGACAAAAAACACAAACAAAAGACAAAGGTTAAAACATGATTTTGGATTTTTCATAGTATAAAAGAAAAATAAAAATACATAAAACTAGGGTGAAGGCAATTAAAAATAATAAATGGAACTTATGGGAACATTTTATCGCAACACTCAACCATTTGGAACTCTATATCTCTATACATTCTTCACATTATGCCAATTTAGCACACAAAACACTCATGACTTTTATTGAAACAAAAATGACCTTATATCCTTAAGAATAGCGTAACTCTATCAACCATAGGCCAAGGCAAGCATTCTTATCACTGGGGTTACTTAGACTTCACATGTGGATTCTATGTCAAGTCATTCTATCCATTAAAGTCATGGTGCATCATATTAAGAAACAAACATCTTGAATTAAATACTAGAGGTCTATCCTTAAAAGTATTTAGAACTCTAGTAATGCTCAAATAATGGGTAAATGATGACCCAAAAATGGATTCACCAACAATCTATAACATTCAAGTCAATACCCTCACATTGGCATTTAAGCAAACACTTGGTGATCATGAAAGCTATCAACTTAGAAAATAGTATAAAGGCACATGTGAGCAATCCAAATGTATCAATTCACCACAAAATATATCCAAGATAATTCTACTATCATAATTTGACCACCCACCACAAGTAAATGAAATGAAACTTCATATTGTTATTTTATTAATACATGTTGGGTATACGTTTAGTTACTCAAGAATTCCCTATTAATTATACAAAAGCATGGAAACCATTTCACATTCCTCGTTCCGACAACCATATTGATCAAAAAAAAACTCAAATGATCCAAATTATAATCACAAAGTACCACGGGATAAGAATCACCCATTAAACTTGACGAACAATTCAAAGAATTTTTTCACAAGAGAACATACCTTTTTAATTCAATTAAGTGATAAGAGAAAGAACAATTTAATATTCCCAAAGATAAATTTTTCACACAGGAATTTTTTTTTTGAAATTAAGGTGAAGAATTTTTCAAAAGTAAAGAGAGAGAAAATGTAGAGTTAAAGAGTAGAGAAGTTGGTGGTTTTGGAGACCATGTTTGGTGAAGTGTTCAAAGAATGGGTTAAATAATCTCTTTTAAGATTAATTTGGGCTTATCGGGTCGGGTAATACCAATAAAAGTTGACCCAAAATGTTGCAAGCCTTAAGGATGCCTGAACTCAAGCCTACATATGCAAGTGTCTGCCTGCACGCGTAGGATCCTTCGTAGATTAAAGCAGTGGGCCCGGAAGCACCAATACCACTTGTGAGGCTAGCCTGCATACACATGTGCTAGCCTATACACACAAGATCCTGGCTCTTGCCAAGGGAATTTGCACTTTTATTTTTTGAGCAATTTTGAGCCACCCGCGTGGCCACATGTGCACACAAGTGCAAAACATATACTCACAAGTGTTTTTTATTACCTCGGGGCATGGTTTTGAACACCCGAACCTACTTTCATTCCCAAATTAGTAGATCACCTAAAAACACCTAAAATAAGATACAATTAGTACTCAAACAACCATAAAATGACAAGAATGAACCTTGTGTTGTCTCCCAAGAAGCGCCTTAGTTATTGTTATCGCACGACATTATGTTTCATCATTTATCCTTGAAATAAAGTGACTTAATCTTATCCACTCTGGGTTCACCCACATGGTAATGCTTTAGTCTTTGCTCATTCAAAACTCAGCTACTCCTCTCATGATTCTCTAATTAGATCACCCCACTTTGATTGGCATTTGAGACCACAAATATGACCAACAACTTAGATTTAAGCTTTCCCATGAAGAGTTTCAACCTTGAGTTGAAGAGGAGCCCATTTTAGCATCATGCTCACTTTTTATTTTCTCTTTATACAACATGAAGTGCTCATATGCCTTGAATAAAAAATATTCCAACTCATGAAGTTGATCTACTCCTGATTTGTTCCCATCCTCCCAATTTTAGGAAATTATATGAAATGGCCCATATAATGGGTGGCTTTGGATTTTTGTTTGCATAAAAAAATCTTTAAAGACTAGTCTTTCTTCCCTTTTTATGTATAGAATAAGTACATTTTTGCCCCTCTACACCTCAAAGGTTTTTAACTTTCCATGCTTATATGTCTCTCAACTTCTATTTTTATTTCTATATCTTTTACTTTTTTTATTTTTCTATGATTTTTATTTTTTCTTGTTTTAAGTCATTTGTCTAAACCTTTATTTTTATTTTACTTTTTTATCCTCAAACATTATCTATTTCTTATTTCTTCTTCTTTTTTTTATTCATTTGTCTCAACCTTTATTTTTCTTATATTTTTTGTTTTTATCATTTAACTTTTTTTCTTTTCCTTTTAAAATTTTTCTCAGACTTTTTTTTATTATTTTTTTTTCATTTTTTTTTTTTTTTAATTTTTTTTTCTTCTCTTTTTTCATTCTTTTTTTCTCGACTTTCATTATATTTTTATAATAAATAGAAATCTGGATAACCTGCAAAGGGATCTTCTTTCTTAGATATCAAAGTAAATTTAAGGGCATGGCTTATTATTTGAAAGTCCTTTGGAATAAGTCTTGCCTCTTAGTTAAAAGTTATAGAATAACTCATAACTTGTTGTTTGAAAATCCTTGAGTTAAGTCTTGCCTCTAGGGAAAAGAGTTGTAAAACATCTCATAAATCAAGATACAATATGATAGTGTCAACACTTTCCAGTTGGGGGTAACTTATTTTTTTGAAAGGATCTTGTGCTAAGTCTTGTTTTAGAGGCAAGTCTAATAGAGAATCAGATAAATCAAGACACAACATGGTAGTGCCAACTTTTATCCATGGAGAGTAACTTGTGGCTAAGTCTTGCCACTAAGGCAACAGTTATAGAATATTTCATAAATCAAGAAACGATAGGGGTACTGTCAACTCTTGTCCATAGGATGTAACTTATTGTTTGAATGTCCTTGAACTAAGTCGTCCTCTAAGTCAAGAGTTATAAAACATCTGATAAATCAATACATAATGCCGTAGTGTCAACTCTTACTTATGGGGCATAACTGGTTGTTTGAAAGTCCTTGATTTATAAAACATCTCATAAATCAAGATACAATATGGTAGTGTCAACTATTGCCATGAGGCATTAGTTATTGTTTAAAAGACCTTGGACTAAGTCTTGCCTCTACGGCAAGAGTTATAGACCATCTCCTAAATCGAAGCATAATGTAGCATGTCAACTCTTACCCATGGGGCGAACTTATTGTTTGAAAGTCCATGGGTTAAGTTTTTCCTCTATGGAAAGAGTTATAGAAAATCTCCTAAATTGAAACACAATTTGGTAGTGTCAACAATTTCCCATGGGGCATAACTTATTGCTTGAAAGCCCTTGGTCTAAGTCTTGCTATAAAGGAATAGTTATAGAGCATCTCATAAATAAATACACTGCGGTAGTATCAACTCTTGCCCATGGGACATAAATTGTTGTTTGATGGTCATTAGGCTATGTATTGCCTCTTAGGTAAAAAATACAATGTGGTAGTGTTGACTCTTACCCAATATACGTAACTTATTATTTACAAATCCTTGGGATAAGTCGTGCCTCTAAGTCAAGAGTTGTAGGACTTCTTATAAATCAAAATATAACGTAGTAGTGTCAAATCTTACCCATGGTGTATAACTTCTTGTTTGATAGTCTTTTAGCTAAGCTTGTCTATAAAGTACGAGATAGAACATCTCATAAATCAAAACACAATGTGGTAGTGTCAACTCTTTCCCATGGAACGTAACTTGCTATTTGAAATTCCTAAGTCTTGTCTCTAAAGCAAGATTTATAGAACATATGATAAATTAAGATACAATGCGGTAGTGTCAACTCTTACCCATGGGGCATAACTTGTTGTTTGAAAAGAATCAAAGAAAATAAAATAAAAGGAAAATAAAAGAAAAATAATAAAATTTGAAAATAAAGAAATAAAATTAATAAAGATATTTAAAAATAAAAGAAAATAAATATAGAAGTTTAGAGGATAAAAAGAAAAAAACAAAAGAGCTAAACTTTAAAAGGCAAAAAATAAAATAAAAAAATAAAAAAGAGAAAAAAAGGAGAAGAGGAAAGAAAGTAAGGTTGCAAAAAACTAAAAGAGAAAAAACAGAGAGGAGAACAATCAAAGTAAAATAAATAGCGATTTATTTTTAAAAATTAAAGGTTGAGAGGAGAAGAAAAAAAGAGTAAGGGTTGAGAGAAACTAAATAAGAAAGAAAAAAGGAAAAATAAAAACTAAAAATAAAAGTAAAATAAAAAAGAGAAAAAAAAAGTTGATAGATAAATAAGTATGCAGTTATTTAGAAATATTTGAGATATAGAAGGGCAAATAGGTAGTTGTTCTATATAGAAAAAAGAAGGGAGACTAATTTTGTAAGAGTTTTCGTATGAGGGATAAAACGTAAAGTCAGTCATCATGAGGGTCATTCATATAGTTTACCCTCCCAATTCATATTCAACTTATGTAACACCAACAAAGATTTATACTTCAACTCAACAGGTAAGTGACAATCCTTTCCAAACAGCAATTGGTAGGGCGATATTTCGATTGGAGTTTTGTATGCAGTCCTATACACCTAAAAAGCATCATCAAATTGTCTTGCCTAATTTACATGGCCAATATTCAAGGTTTTCTAAAAGATAGAATTTATTTCTCGATTTTAAACCTCCACTTGGCCACTAGTTTGGGATGATACAGAGTAAAAACCTTATATTTCACCCAATACATATCAAGAAAGGCACTAAAGGCCGATTAGAAAAATTTGAACCAACATCAATAATGACTACCTATGGAGTCTCAAACCAAGTAAAGATATACTTTTTCAAGAAGAAGGTGATACTTTTGCTTCATTGTTCACTAGACCAATGACCTTCACCTACTTTGAGACATAATCGATGACTACCAAGATATACTTATGAAATGTCCCTTACTTTTTAAACTTATTTTCAGTGTTAGAGCTTACCTATATATGCTCCAAGTTATTTATGACTCATGGGAACTTTCAATTTGATTATCGGGAAGTTTGTTAGGGTTTTAGAGCCAATTTCCTATTTTAAACTCTTTACTGATTCCAATTGGCTATCGGGTGAAAAATTTAGTCAAATGACCTTTTATGCCAATTATGACTATTTAAATATCTCTAAAATGTAAATTTTAGGCTAGGAGGACTCTTGGTTCAATTCTCGAGGCACTCGATCTCATATTGATCTATTGGTCAGAAATGAGATCTACTTTTTGTCAAAATGACCTAGGATGGAAATTTTAATTGTGCTTTAAGTCTGGAATGTCTAATTCATTATAGTGGCATTATCTTTTTGCGTACACGGGATTTTAGATGAATCCCAAGGGGTTGGCGAAGACTTGGAAAATTAACCGTATCTAGTACCACCACCAATAGCTATGTCAGGGGTCAAAATCATGATACCCTTGGTATAGAATGTGTTCTGTGATCATGGTGTTATGTCACGATAAAGACTCATAGTGAAAGCCATTATATGTGGCGATCACAAGTCTCGGGTTGCGATATTATTTCCCAAGCACCAAAAAAGGGTATAAGTACCCTATTTCTATCCCATTTTTGACCATTCTTCATCCATTCTGTTAAGTCTTAAACCCTAAGGAGTTTAAAAGATTAGGATTAAAGCTTGTGGTTGATTTGGGTACTTGAGTAACAATTATTAAGCGATTTTTATTCGAATTTAAAGTAAGATTCCTCTATTTTCATGATTGATTTTCCCTTTTCTTTCCTAAAATCCCTAAAACTTGGTGGCTTGATTTTAGAACCAATATAGCTTAGATTTCACCCATAATTAAGGGTAATTACTTTTTCAGCATGAAGGAATATTAGGTTGGCTTCAGAAATGCGATTTCCATAGATGGGACCCATATGGAATTTTGGTCTGATTTTTGGACTCAAAAATGGTGCAATATGAGTATCATTATTCTCCTATTTAGATTGTGATTTTGATATCCTGGCATCTTGTGGAAGCTTCACAAAATAAAAAGTCGATGATTTAGTGGATTCTTTGAACTTTCTTTTAGCGTCTAGGTAGGCTAGATTTTCCCCTTCATAGATTGAGATATGTCATAGTATGTTTATTATATTATGTTAGATTTAGGATGGGTTTTAGATGTTGGTGATCAAATTGGCAATACTTGGGTTAGTTAGACCTTTTAGGCTACTCAGAAATTGTAATGTAGGGGCTTTGACTTGGTTTCTTTGATTATGAGCAAAATTTCCATCTTAGGGATAATTAAGTCTTGTTTGGTATCTAAATATGGATTTAGATACCTTATCCTAGTCCGAGGTAGAAATTGCCTAGTAGTGAATTTCGAGGATTTAGAAGTGGTCTCTTAGCCCATCTTAGCAAAGATTTATGTTACCTATTGAAACACTTTTATATGTTTTCGTACGTCTTGAAATATATTATGGAGGTAATATTAAGAAACTTTGGCACTTGATGGCTACAATACATTGAATATTGAGAGTTTAGGCTTATTGATTGTGCTAGTTATTATGTTACCGATTATGCTAGTGGTTATGCTATTGATTAATCAAGTGATCATGCTATTTCTTATGATATTATATATATATATATATACTTACCAATTCAAGTCTGGGCATTTATAATCATATGATGTACATTATTATCGATTTAAGTCAGAATTAATGATTATGATATTGATGATATATATACCGGTTCAAGTCTGGATAATAATTATGATATTGATGATATATATAGGTTTGAGTCTAAATAATGATTATGATATTGTTGATATGTGTATCGGTTTGAGTTAAAATAATGATTATGATAGTAATAATATATATATCGATTCTAGTCTGGATATTACTTATGATATTGATTATATGATACTGGTTCAAGGCCGACAATGGAGTACGATATATTGACAATATGGATATTAGCTTAATTTTAGAAATGGGAAAGTTTTATAGTGTGGCATGATATAGATAGATTCTGGTTCTATCTTGAGATTTGGTAAATAATGGTAGTTTAGATTATACTATGTTTATGTGTACCCTCTAGGATTATTATAACACCTTAAATGTTTTAGGTCCTTGGAATTTTTGGAATTTTGTACTCACTGCCATGGTTACGATTAAACCCTATGAGTCATAGGGTGTCCTGATGAGTCATTGGGATGAGTCATAACTAAATCAGTAAGTTTATGGCTTGATTCTTCTCTGATTATGAGTATCTCACTAAGATCCATAAGGATATATCATGAGTCTTTTGGTATAATTGTAGGGTGTCCAGTGTAAGTCCCAATTTGGGTTATGTGTTGACTACAACTGGATCCTACGAGTCGTAGGGTTCCATTATGAGTGGTTCCATTGAGTCAAAAGGATAACAATATAGGGTAACTTGGTTGTAATTCCTTGGTTATGAATCATTGTGATGAGTCGTAAGGAGTGGCTACGAGTCAAGGGTTCTGATATATCCTGGGTTTTGACCCATTAAAAATTTCTTAGGTATTGGCTTCTGGACATCATATGATTTAGGGTACTTCTCGTATGATGGGGTACAATTTGGTTGGTCTTGGTCGTATGGTGACCAGTATGGGTTAGATGGTTTCTTTCCAAGTACAGTTGGAACATACAAGTTGTATGTTAGGGAACAAATGGTAAGGTGTCAATCGTATGTTGCCCTAAGTTTAGTCTAAGTGATTCTATTCTGCCTAAGGTATGATATCATGGTATTAATCATATTGGTGGGTATGGTTTGGCTTGGATGGTTGTATGTTGGAAAGTGTTGGGGTCTAATGTGGGTCCTAGGGTATGAGATAAAGGTACCACTCATACCCTAGGGTAAGATTGGTATGGGGTGGTCATACCATCCTACAGGAATTTTAAGCGGTTTAAGTTGACAGTAATCTTGACATTTTTCCTCTTAACCTCTTAAGTCCCGACGACTTTTAACACTCTTGGGACATTATTTAACCTATTTTCAATCACTTAAACTTTCTTAAAACATTCTTAAATTCTCTCAAGTCTCTTAGGTCAAGGAAGGCTAGGGTTTCAATATTATGGTCAATTTAGGGCTTAAAAGGTTTATTTCTCTCCATCATATTCATAATCTTAGGTATGTTAGTCCTATCTCATTGTTAGTGAAACACCCTAAGTCTTGGAACCTTGAAAAATTTCTAAGGTTTTGGACTCACTAAGCTTATTACGACTCAAGGATACCACTCGTACCCTTTGGATACGAGTTAGGGGATGCCTTAAGGGTTCACTTGTACCCTAGGTAGTGTGTTTGGCTTGGATACTTCCCAAGATATGACTCCTCTTGGTACGACTCATATAGAGGGATAAGAAGGGTGTAAGGACAAGTCGTATGTTGCCCAAGATATTGTCTGGTGGAGTCTACCATAGTTATGGTTGGTAGGTATGATTGGGGGTGTCACTTGTACCCTTAAGGTACAACTAATAAGGTGTGAGTATTATAAAAACCAGTAGGTAGGGTCTTGGTGTGGTCTTGGGTATAAGTTGGGGTACCACTTATACCTTAGGATGTGGTTTGTAAGCGGGAGTCGTACCCCTGGATATCGCTCATTTTAAATTTTAAGTCAAGGTTAGTTTAGACATTTCCTACTTTAAGAATCCTTATGTCCTTATGATATATAACCCTTGGTGGCCTTCAATAACACATTTTAAAGGATTAAACCACTTCAATTACTCTCTCAAACTCACTCTTGAAGATTGGAGGCTGGGGTTTCTTCATGTTTTATTCAAAAGGCTCAAAGATCAAGATTTCTTCTATGTATATTTTTGTATAATGCCTGTAATCCTTCCCTCAGTGTTATTTTCAACCAAAGGCATGTGTATTGTGTTTAAACATTGATTTATCATTCATGAACGGTGGTTTTTAGTATATTTGTTGGGGTTCTTGATGCATATGGTTTGGTATTAGTTTAAACTATGTTTTTATATGCTTTTGGAAATGTTTCACATATGTGATTGTTGGTTGGTTATGGTTTAACAAAGGGGTCTTGAGAAGCCCTAATTATGAAGGTTTATGCATTATTTTTGGTTAGTTGTATCAGAGCTTTAGGTTTCAGTGTCATGGGGTGCCTACAAAGCCACATAGAGTAGAGTCTTGTTTATGGGTGTGTCGTGTCCCACACTTATAATCAGGAGGATATAAGGCATTTAGGAATGTTTGACTTTCTTTGTTATTCTAATTTTGGGCTATGAAGTCTAAGCTCTAGAACTCTTCTCTGAATCTTTCTTGGTTAACTCTTCAGATAATGTCTTCTCAATAATCTAACATTTATCAGAACTCATCTGTACCATTTGAGGACAACATGGATGGATCTAGTTTAACTTATTGGGCACTGTAATGCCCTAATTTCTAAATCAAAACACTACACGGTGCTTATGACCCCGAGGGACCATAAGCTAACCCATGACTGATATCTATACCTTATACTATAGTTCATGACATAATAATGTGTAAAACATGCACAATAGGCCATAAGGTTCAACTGAAATAATATAATATCCATATGGGAGAAAAATACCTAAAACAACTGAAAACAGAATCTGAAAGCTAAATCTGACGGTAATCAGAAAGCCTTTGAGTACTTTCTGAAATAAGGAGTTGAAGGAACATGTCTCCAACTAACTCCATAAATTGATAACTAGATAACATAATAATGAATAAATCCAATCGTATTGTTCTCAAATGAAGAGGACTCATTGAATCTGTATGACTGGAAATGCTATGGCTACTGCCGATCTGGAGCTCGTGTCTCTGAACCTATGGTGTAATATGAAAAGAAAGCACCATAGTGCAAATACATCAGTACAAAGGGATGTATTGAGTATACGAATGAGGTAGGCTAAATATACACAGGGTTTCTATGCATAAACAATGCTAACTGACTGACTGATATGAATGTAAGAGTGAAAATATACATACATAGTAACTAAGATTGTGAGTAAGTAATGGCTAAATCTGTATGCTAAAACATGGCTGGAACTGTAGTTCTGATAACATGGATGACTGTATCTGATAGGCTTGTATCTAGTTGAACTCTCTGAGTTCCATGCTATAACTAAATTTGACCGTATCTAACTGTCCTGGTATACTGGTATCTGAAGAACTATCTGAGTTCTTTAACTGAGACTGATACTGAAACTGTGGGAGGTAGTTGTTTAATCAACATGCCCCATGTATACCATTACAGCTAAGCTGGGGTCCAATTTCTGCCCCGACTATAGGGGTGTCAATATCGCGCCACTGGTAAGGACAGTTGTGAGTAACCCTTATCTGGCAGGTACTCAAGGTGAGAATGTGGGACCCTAAATTGATAGTTTAAGCCACCTTATCAACCCTAATTTGACAGGCTAAGATGTCTCAACCTACGCTGGCTACATAGTTTGGGAACACAAGGATGACTGCTAAGAATCACACCCTAAAATTGGTAGGTGAGTCTCCATCCTTGGGTTCACTCAGTGCTAACTTATACTCCCATACTGACTGTATATGGACAAATTAACTGACTTTCATTGACTGATAGAGTAGTACTATTATCTGAGAGTTAACTGAGATTATTAGATTTCTGAGGTTTCTTGAGTCACATGACTGACTGAGTTCTATAGATTATAGCTTGACTGAGATTATCGTGACAACATAACATGGCTCTAGGCACACAACTATGTTTTTTGGGTACAAATAACCCCAGGACTCGACAGAAGAAAACTGACACACTTGACATGACTTGATCACATAATTTGAGTCCATAATTCATAATATCATAAGTAGGGGATATCATATTTCATATAGTTATTCAACATCCTAAATATTATAGGGAATGCATGGATATATTTCGTGTACATATTATATATCTCCATTATCTTGCATGCTTCATACCACCATAATAGCAACATATGAAAAATATGGAATTCATATTGAAGTATATAGCTAACATGAACTTGTCATTTAGACATCATAGAACCATACAAACATGAACTTCTAGCATCCTAAGCATTTTATCAAACACCTTGCATGCATTCTTTAAGGCATAGGTGGGTTTTATACTTGCACCATATTAAACTGCCTAAAGTTCATGGTTTTCAATTAACAAACATATATATTCCATGAAAACACCTTTAGAAATCACATTAAAACATAAACAACAATCGTGAACATGTACACACTCATATCACCATAAAATTTTTACAAAATAATATTTAAAACATGGTTCTTGAGCTCTATGAATGGATTGGATCCATAGATGAACACTAAGGTATGCGTAGT
>NW_025883711.1:0-15103 GCF_002878395.1 Capsicum annuum
AAATCATGCCTTTAGTTGGAAATAACAATGAGGGAAAAGCATCTTGCGTTAGATTGAGTAGATAATGGAGATAAATCACCAACATAAGCCCCAAATTGATCACCATAGTGAAACCCTAGCCTTCTTTTACCCAAAATCTTTAGAAAGGATTAGAGAGTGTTTTCTAAGTGTTAATGAATAGAATAATAGGGAAAATAACCTCCCAAGTGTGATATAAGTCATGGGGTCATAATGGGTTAAGAGGGGAAATGTCCAGATTACTATAAACTTAACTGCATAAATCCCCGCAGGTGGCTACAACTCCACTATACTAGTCATACTCTCCAATATGAGTGGTACCCACCACTCGTATCTTAGGCCCCCCTTAGAACCCCATACTTGTCAACATACAACCAAGCAAGAAAAACCGTATCTAAGGATATGACTAGTACCATTAACCCATACCCATAATAGAAGCAAGAGGAGTTGAGACTGTCCAACATATGAGTGGGACAATATAACTTATGCCTTATGTGACGACCCATGATGAGCCACTCGTACTCAGATTTAAGTTTCTTTACTAAGTCTCAGATTAAGTGAAGGAAACCCAACCATACGATCTATATTCGACCATACGACTTGTACCAACCCAAGTCATACCCATTCCAGAAACTAATCCAACCCACTAACCAATACTGCTTAGTGTATGACCAAGGCTTACCAACCGTACCCTAGCATACGACTTGTACCCCATAGTCGTATCTTGTCCAGAAATAAAAAATCCAAGAAATTTTCTGAGAGTCCCAATCCAGGGTGTTTCAAATGAATAAAGTCGATGCTTCTTCTTACTTACTTAATTCTAATAATTAGAGGCATGATCGTTTAGGACATGACAATTACAAAACATTGTGAAAGCTGATTAATTAAGAAGTTTTGCCTAACTTTGAATACAATAAATCAAGATGTCAAATAAGTGTTGAATCTATATATGCTAAGAATTCTTATAATTATATTGAAAGGAATTCCAATCCTTTAGATTTGATTGACATTGATATTTGTGATATGAAGTCACCTCTATCTCATGGTGGGAAAAAGCATTTTATAACCTTGGTTGAAAATTGCACTACATATTATTATGTTTATTTGTTTAATTGTAAGTATGAAATAATAGGAGTATATAGGCAATATAAAATGAAATTTTAAAATTAGTTGAGTAAAAAGATAAAAATAGTAAGAAAGCATTGGAATGCAGAGCATGAGTCTTTTTTTGAAGAGATACATTTAGAAATAGAATTGTCCATCAAACTATTGCCCCTTACTTATCTCGATGTCATTACCTAATTTCATAAGTTGTGATGTCACCTAATATGCCCCAACTATAAGTAAGGCAAATTGTAGCCCAAAACTAAGGAATGGGCTAGTTGATGGAAAATGGAAAAGAACGCGGGAAACATGCATGTAAACGAATTACATAACATAAATCATAAGAATAATAGCATAAATAAAGATAAATAAAGATAAGACTAATATTATCTTATGACCTAGTAAGGTCGGTTCAAGAGTTTCTAAACAAAAGAATAGGAATACTATTAAGTCAAATACACAACAATCTCAAAATTAAAAGACCATCCAAAAATAGAAGATGGAGAATAGGTCAACGCTGGCTATGGGAGCTTACCCTATCTTGGAACTTTAATTTTCACCAAGGAATTTGTTTCTTTTAGCGGATTGCTTACTTTTAGGTTGGATTAGATGTCAACCTATGATGGCACCCTTTGTTACTATTAGACAAATTCTCCTTTAGTTTTCTTCTTATTCTTTTCTATGATGCCCATTCTAGGATGAGTTAGAAAAGGAATTCCTAATTCTTACATGGATGAGACTAGCACAATCTCAATGTCAACTGTGGTAACTAGTACTCAGATCTACACTAAAAAGGTACAGAAGTGTAGTATGGGTACTAAAGACATGGGTACTCAATAAGGACATCGGCTGATAGAGCTAAATCATAATATAAATTCAATAAAATATGAGATAAATAAGCTAAGTCAAGGGAAAAGGAAAACCTAGAATAAGCTCCATACTAAAAGTTAACAATCAGAATAGGTAACAATAAATTGAACACAACTATATCTAACATAACAGGTCCCCAGAAGCCCAAAAGATGCAACAAGTAAAAAACCCAAAAGGCCCCTCATAAGCTTGGTAAATGTAATCACAAAAAGTAATAACAGTGATTACACTAACTATCCAACCCTCAAAGCCATAACCATATATATTTTCATACCATAAACACTAGACTCCAAATAGTTCCATAACCATCATAAATAACCTCTTAATGTTACACTCGAATTAGAAATAGTATCTCATGTTCTGAACTTGAATTGGAACTAATATCATGACTACCAAACTTGAACTGCATGTAAAATCATCATAGATGTCGGACTTGAATAAAAACTAATATCACAAATCACCAAAAATTAATAGGTCTTATCATCTCCTAAGAACAAATTCAAAATAAATCCTCATATACCTAAGGTCTCCTCGAGCTCAAGAATATAATTAAAATAATGCATAAAGGTCTATTGAGTTTATAAGGAGCTAATAGTACCCTTGGCCTAAGGTGGGCTAGAGGGGCCTACTCTAACCTTGAGGATCCATTCTGAGGCAATTTATATATTGAACTAGCCTAAGGTGCCAAATCCCACTACAAAGTACTAATTAAGCCTCATTGCACCCTAAGATAGAAATCTACCTAAGGAACGAGTAGTTAAGTCAGATACACCTAATTATAGTTCCTTAATTGACTAAATAATTTAATTTTGAAAAATACACCACCAAGACCTAATTCTATCTCAAAACTTGCATAATACCATATCGATACTATAATTAAGCTTAATCTAAGAGTAAAGTAAGCCTAGCCTACATGGATGCCCAAAAAGACTGATAAAGTATGCTAAATGAGCAACTTCCCGTGTCGAGAAGCTTTAGTACAATGTCATGCTATCAAATTAGTATTTTTTGCAATATTACGAAAATAATGATACCCATGTTGCAGTTTATGCTTTGGGTCCAAAATAAAGTAAAAATCCCATATGGAGCCCGCTTGCGGAATCACACTTTTAAAATTGTAAATACATATCTTAATGTTCAAGGACCAATTACCTTTAAAATTGGGTAAATTCCGAGCTCAAATGAAACCATAATCTACTCAACAAAGAACTAGGAATTTGTGACTAAATTCAAAAATTAAACGATGAATTAGACGGAAACTTACATGGATTTCAACAAGGACATGGTTATGACGAGCTCTCCAACACCCAAAAATCTCCCAATGATCACTATCAAATTTTTCCACACTCTCTAGTTCTTTAATCCTCA
This sequence comes from Capsicum annuum, assembly GCF_002878395.1. Classification (NCBI taxonomy): domain Eukaryota; kingdom Viridiplantae; phylum Streptophyta; class Magnoliopsida; order Solanales; family Solanaceae; genus Capsicum; species Capsicum annuum. The sequence goes on from NW_025883711.1 coordinate 3,361, forward strand.
CGAGACTCATGAAAAATGCGAGATAATTGAGTAAAGGGCTAATTTAATGCCCTCACAGGTGCCGATTATGTTGCCACTTGATCGATTAAGCAATCACAGCTAAACCAATCTATGGATGGCTAAATTTATCCTCGCCTCATGGTTAGACTCCGTTAAAGTGATCAAGATGTCTCTTAAGCGACGTCCGCTATAGAGGACTACATTTGCTTAAGAGACCTCAATAGAAAAGCCTTGATCACTAAAGCGACCAATTGGCTGCTAAAGCAACCAATTGGACACTAAAGCGACTAATTTCCCAATTAAGCAGCCTCTGCTAATTTGAAAAGGTCTTCTTTTAGTGGATACATCAATTGAGTGATACATCAGTTGAAACTTGAAATTTTCCAAGTTTTGATCAACGCCTTGAGATTCATTCAAAATCATGTGAACACAATCAAGCTATGCTACCCTATAAAATTTGATATTTAGACTCAATGGTGCCATCAGAATTTCCATCTAGGGTCATTTAGATGAAATTTGGGTCATACGGTCCAGTTTTACCAAATTTTGGCAAGTAACCCAAAATGAGTTTAAAAGTCTTGGGACTCAAACCAACGTTGCCATAGCCTAATTTGATGCTCTGGATCTGATGAAACTATTAAAATTTAAATAAAAGGTCATTAACATGAAGTTTATAATAGCCATTCCAACTAGTGATAAAGTCAAAATCGAGAATTAACTTTTAAAACCAAACGAACAACCCGATAACTGAATTGTCAATTCTAGCAAGTCATAAATAACTTGGGAGAGCTGTACGAAAGCTGTTAACAATGAAAAAGTATGAAAAGGTAGAAAATGACCTAGAGGGTCATCACTATATCCACTACAAAAATAACTTTAAACCACAAAAATAAAGGGCTAGGAAGTACCGGAAGGCTCGAATAGGTAGGATATTAGTATCACATCTAGCTCTTGATCTCTAGGTAGCCTCCTTTATTGGGCGGTATCTCCACTAAACCTTAAATACATGAATTTCACTAGAGTGAAACCTCTTGACATCCCTATCTAATATGAGAACCGACTCATCTAAAAGGTCAACCTCTCATCCAACTAAATCGTGTCCCACAAAGCACATGTGACTTATCAGGGATGTAACACTACAACATAAGAATATGGAAAATTATATGAATAATAACAAAATCTAGGGGAAAGGCAACTCATAAGCCACATCTTTAATGGTGGAAAGAATCTCAAAAGGTCCAATATATCTAAGACGGTGCTTACTTCTTCCTCCTAAACCTCATCATGCCTTCATAAGTGATACTCAAAAGAATGCCCACTCTTCAACTCCAAACCTTAAGGCACAAAGTCTATGATATGCATATGCCTTCTATCTACTATGAACTAACCTCATGCAATCCTAAATAATGCTGATAATATCCAATGACTCTTGAATCGAGTTAGTACCATGGGGCCTATCCTCAAGGGTCTCGAACCAACTCATTGGAGATCGAGAATACTTTCCACATAGGGCCTCAAATAGTGCCATATCAATACTTAAATATTAGTTATTTATATATGCAAACTCCACCAATGGTAAGTGATGATAGGCGAAATTACGCGCCTATATCAATATATTTTGCCCATATTTTAGCCTAGTTTCGAGAACTAATTATCTATTTCGTACACTTTTAGTCCTTTTTCCTGTAAATGAGCTAACAAATGTGATTAGGAAAGTTTCAGGTATAAATGATGCAAAATACAGCAATTTATGGCTTACTTGACGCAAAAGAAAGCTCACAAACGAGATGGAAAGGAGCTGGACGCATAAAGGACTAAATCTGCTGCATGGAAAATCTGTCCCGGGCTAAAACAGCATTTCTGAAGACTTTGGGACTTACAGACACAAAGCTGGATTTTTGCCATAATACATTAACCTAGTGCAATTAGGTTATGTGTTTCATCATTCTATTTGGATTATAATTTTGTAACCTTACCCTAGTACAATTGGGTCAAGGATTTCATTAGTATATTAGGATTTGGTTATTTATTTTATTAGTTTAGTAGGAGTAGGATAGGAGTATTATAAATACCCTATCATGTTAGAGATTTTAAAAGGGGGGGGAGACATTCTGACAATTCATTCATCTCCTTACAATTAAGACATCTTCCTACAACCCATTCTCAATTCTTCATTCTTCTACTCTTAAATTTCACAACAAGAGAATCGTTACTTGCTACGGAATCACTAAAACCACACGCCAAACACCTACTATTCACGCCATCCACCATGCAAAACGTGATATCCTTCGCATTCACGGGTAACTAAATCTCTTAGTTGGGGTTATGGAAGCCGAATGAGTTACTATCTATAGCTATGAGTTTGTGAGTTCAAGACAAGTATATTGCTTATATCATTATTCTCTTCATCTTAAATCTACATTCTTTGCGGTTCAAACACAAGAACACGCCATTCTAACATCTAACCTGTTCGAGAGAAAGGTTATTTGTCTAGAAAAGAAGACGCATAGACCAACGCCAGTCTAACATCTGACTTGTTCGAGAGAAAAGTTATTTGTCTGGAAAAGAGATAATGTCAAGGTAGTAGGACACCCTTTCCTATTAAAAAGCTAGTGCCGTACCTGGACTAACTTCTTGGAGAATTCGTACCGTTAGTCACGCTTTAAGCTCGAGAGAGTTAAAGTGAAATAGTCCTTGTTTAGGTCGAGAGACGCTTGGATTTACCATCGACTACAATTCTCTATAAGCAATTACATGTCAAGACTCTACACACTCATAGCCAATAGAGACGTATACCTCAGAAGGTGGACATAACCCCAACGCCTCAATTCTCATTGTTTACAACACACGTGACAATCTCTCTTTATTTTGCTATTTTCAGTTCTTACATTCTTGTTTTGGTTACATACTACAATCCCCCCTTTCCTACGAGACTTGCACTAAAAGTCTAGTAATTTCTCTTGCTTGTTGGCCAAGCTATTCTCTGTGGGATCGATACCCAACCCAGGTTGGGTTCTATATTTGCTAACGACCGCTTTACACTCCCACGAGAGCTGTAGATTGAGCGTTATCAGTAAGTGCTTCTCCCACTGACCTATGAAATCTACAAGGATCAGAGCATATCCTCAAGAACTTGAATAGTCTACTTTGATTGCCCATCGATCTGAGTGAGAAAAGCTATGCTAAGACCAAATTGAGTACCTAGCTCCTCTTGAGAATCTCTCTAAAATCTACAGGGGAATACAGAGCCCATCCTGAAATAATAGATACATGCACTCCATGTCGACTAGCTATCTCATAAACATAGATATAAGATAACCTCTAAGCATTAAAGGACATCTGAATAGGAAGGAAATACACCAATTTAATTAATCAATGTACAATGAACCAAATACCACCAGAACTATAGGACGTATGAGTCAACCCACTAACAAAATCTATGGTGATCCGTTCCCACTTCTACTTGGGAGTGGCAATCTCTAAATTAATCTACTAGGCCTTTGATGCTTTGCCTTCACCTACTGGAAACATAGGCAATGAGCTACAAAATCTGCAACATCACTCCTTATGCCACTTCACCAGTAGTGCTGACTCAAATCCCTATACATCTTAGCCGTAGTAGAATGAATAAGTATCTATAGATGTAGGCCTCACACAATATCAACTAAATCAAGTAATTAACCCTTAGAACACAAATGCAGCAATCATATCTCATAATACCCTAATAATCTATTATATCCCTCCTATACTCACCTCTCAAAACCTAATCATAAATGACATAAATTCCTTTATACTTAAAATAAAATATTTAAATATTCTCAAATAAGGTATACCTAGCCTCCATAATAGCAAAAATCATCATGGAGTTTGAAATATCAAGTCATGCTATAAAGTTGGCTAAGTACTGGATGTCCATACTAACAGACTTGTAAAACCAAAATATAAGACAAGCTACCCATACTCGCTGCCTTTTGGCTTAAGGCTTCTACTACTATGTTCACCTTTCTCGGATGGTATAAAATAGAGATTTCATAATCCTTCATCAACTCTGTAATGACCCTTGTTAGAGCTTTTCATAGCTTGCCCAAGTTATTTATGATTTGCTGAGATTGATAGTTTGGTCATCGAGGAGTCCATTTAGTTTTTACAACCAATTTCTTTTTTGAAGCCTTTGCTGGTTCCAAATGGCCATCGAGAAAAATAATTAATTAAACAACCTCATATGCCAATTTTGTCTATTCCAATATCTTTAAAATATCAATTTTAGGTTGGATGGACTCTTGGTTCAGTCTAAATAAACCCGAGATTATTTCAACCTATTGGTCAGAACATTAAGAAAATGAAATATGGGTGTGGTACCCATTTTTAATCAAAACAACCTTGAATGGAAATTTCAATGTGTCATTGAGATTAAATGTTGAATTTGGTATGGTAGCATAGTTTTTTTGCATATACAGGATTTCAATAAATCCTGAGGGGTTGGCAAAGACTTGGAAAATTTCTAAGTCTTAGTTTTATCTGGTGCACACGCTAATAGTAAGGAAGGGGATGTGATCATGATACCATTGGGAGGAACTAATTTCTATGATTGTGGTGCTATGTTGAGATAGCAATTTACACTTAAAGCCTCAAGATATGGAAATTGCGAGGGCTGGGTCGTGATAGCAACTTGCGAACACCTTAAAAGGGTATAATACCTCATTTCAGCTTATTTTTCCCATTCTTTCATCCATTCTTAAGAGATTAAAACCCTAAATTTTTGGGAAATCTTAGGTTAACTCTTGTGGGTGATTTAGAAGCTTGGGTAACAACTATTTACACTGTTTTGCTTTGAATTATTGGTAAGATTTCTCTAATTTCATGGTGGATTGTCTCATTTCTTGTTCAAAATCCCTAGAACATGGTGTCTTGATTCTACCATCAATTTAGCTTAAGTTTCATCCATTTTTAGGGTGATTAGTCCTCGAGAATGAGGGAATATTTTGAATAATTTTATACACAAAGAAGAATAGTGAAATATCAATATCATCATTCTCGAGTTAATGAGTAGATTATGGTTTTGATAGTGCGACACCTTGTAGAAGCTTTGCAGAACGAAAAATCAGTGATTTAGTAGATGCTTCAAGCTTTGTTCCACATCCAAGTAGGCTAGGCTTCACCCTCCTTATAGATTGCGCTATATCATAGTATGTTTATTATATCTTGTTATATTTGGGATAGGTTTTAGGTGTTGGAGATATGATTTGAAATACTTTGGTTAGTTTATCTGTTTAGGCTATTTGAAAATCATAATTTAGGTGTTTAGGCTATTTGAAAATCATAATTTAGGTGCTTTAGCTTTGTTTCTTAGGTCATTGGTATAATTTCTATATTAGGGATAATTAAGGCTTGTTTGACATCTAAAAGTGGAATTGGATACCTTAACTAAGATCAAGAAAGATTTTAATTGATAATGAATATTGGGGTTTTGATGTGGGCTTTTACACACTGTAGGCCAAGACTTAAACTAGTATTGGTTGGCTTTTATATGCTTTTTATGTTTCTTGAAATACTTGTTAAAGTTATATTGAAGAGAATTAATACATATTGGTCATGATGGTTGGGTATTGGGAGTTGATGCTAAATACGAAAGGACCCGATAGTTATGATGTTGATTATTAATGTAATATTGATTATCCTATTGATATATATACATGCATACATATATATATATATATATATATATATATGATTACTCAGTCGAGTCCGGATAATGATGATGATATGATGATATATGAGATCAAGAAAGATTTTAATTGATAATGAATATTGGGGTTTTGATGTGGGCTTTTACACACCGTAGGCCAAGACTTGAACTAGTATTGTTTGGCTTTTATATGCTTTTTATGTTTCTTGAAATACTTGTTAAAGTTATATTGAAGAAAATTAATACATATTGGTCATGATGGTTGGGTATTGGGAGTTGATGCTAAATACGAAAGGACCTGATAGTTATGATGTTGATTATTAATGTAATATTGATTATCCTATTGATATATATATATATATATATATATATGATTACTCAGTCGAGTCCGGATAATGATGATGATATGATGATATATGATTACCGATTTGATTCTATATATTGATGACATGTATACCTAGTTTAAGCTCAGAAGATTATATTGATATTGATTATATGGTTACAGGTTTGAGTTTTGATATTTCTATGATATTAATCATGATAGTGGTGATATGACATTGATGATATTAGTTTTGGAGAATAATATTGATGATATATGTATCCATTTTAAGTTTGAAAGTGGGAATTTTTATATTGTGGCATGATATGGATTATTTATGATTGTACCTTGAGAGTTAGTAAATGATGGTTGTTCGGGTTATATTATCTTTGTATGTACCCTCCAGGGTTATAAGGGCCTTCGTTTTGTTATTTACTTTTATGCACTTATTGGGTTATGGGGAAAATTTTATAGTTATAGATTCTTGGGTTTGATCCTTTATGTTATGTTATTATTTTGATTATTTACTCATTTATGTACAATGATGTTGGAGTTGATTTAGATTTGTCTCTATCTTGACTTATTTATGTTATCTCAGTCGATCGATGATGCCTAATGAGTACCAGTGGTTTTTGTACTCATACTACACTTCTGTACCTTTTTGGTGCAGATCTGAGTACTAGTTGTCAATGTTGATTTGAGGATTGTGTTGTGTTGGATTTCAAGGTTAGGGTGAGCTCTTGAAGTCGAACTTTCCAAATTTCCTTCTATCTATCTATGTCTAGTCTTTAGTTTCAATATAAGATAGTATTGACTGTTTTAGACTTGGGTTGTATTTATAGTTGCTCTTGTGCGGGCTATACCGTATTGACTGTTTTAGACTTGGGTTGTATTTATAGTATCTTTTGTGCGGGCTATACCAGGTCGTGGGATGGTTTTCTATATTATGGATACCTTTATACTATTTCTATTGCCTTTCTTATTTATTGTGTCAAATTGTCTAATTCGCCCTTTTGAAGCAATTTCCACCAAGTTAACCCATTGCGAATAGCTCCAGGTTATGGTTTGGCTTACCTACCAGCGGTGTTTAGTAGGTGCCATCATGACTCATAAATTTGTTCGTAACAAATTCCATCCATCTATGCTTCCTAGAATTATGATCTCTACGAGTCATAAGATGTTGAAGACTATGATGATCAATGTAGAAGTTACAAATAATGTCATACAAATGCTGCCTCAAAATCTTAAGCACGAAAATTGCTGTCGCTAACTCCAAATCCAGAGTGAGGTAGTTGCACTCATGCACCGTAAACTGCCTCTATGTATAAGCAATAACTCGAACCTACTACATAAAACACAAGCCAAACCCAAACCAAAAGAATCACAATACATGTTAAATCCCTTGCCCTTAATAGGAAGAGCTAATATAATAGCTGAAGTGAGAAAATCCTTGAGTTTCTAAAATTTTGACTCACACTCCTCAGACCACTAGAAAGAAACCTCCTTTCGGGTTGATCTGGTCATCAGTACTGCAAATATAGCAAACTACTTAATGAATTTCTTATTGTAACCAACCATAAAAATAAAGCTACAAACCTTGAACGAAAATGTAGGTCTAACCTAATATCGTGTAGCCTCAATCTTCACTAAATCCACCATAATCCTATCCTTAGACACCACGTGTCCTAGGAATGTAACAGACTCGAGCTAGAACTCACAGTTTGAGAGTCTAGTAAAAAGCCAATGATCCCTAAAAGTCTAGAGCATAATCCTCAAATGCTGCATATACTTCTCTCTACTCCTTGAATACATAAGAATGTTGTTGATGAACAAAATCATGAAAGAGTCCCTACAAAGTCTAAACACACAATTCATAATATCCATGAATGCTAATCGGGCATTGGTCAACCCAAAAGACATCACCAAAAACTCATAATATCCATAGCGAGTCCAAAAGGCTACCTTTAGGATGTCCTCAACCCAAATCCTCAATGATGGTAATCAGATCTCAAGTCAATCTTAAAGAACACTGCTTCTCCCTAAAACTGGTCATACAAGTCGTCAATACGAGGCATAGGATATCTATTATTCACTGTCACCTTATTGCGTTGTTTGCACTTTATGCATATACAAAAGTAACCATCCTTTTTCTACATAAACAAGATGAGAGCACCCCAAGGAGAAATACTAAGCCTAATAAAACCCTTACCATGAGATCCTGAAGTTGAGAATTTTGCTCCTTAAACTCAGCAGGAGCCATATGGTAAGGTGCCATAGAAATAGATCGAGTGACTGACTCAATATCATGCTCAGGAGCAAGACCAAGTAGATATATAGGAAAAACATCAAGAAATAGACAGACTATAAGAACAGAGTCAAGAAAAAGACTCTTTAGACTAACATTAGAAATATAAGCAAGATAAGACTCACAACCCCTTGATATAAGTCTCCTAGCCCGAATATAAGAAATAATACCCATCGGTGCATGACTAATAGATCCCTACTATACAATTGAGGGTATGCTAGGTATTGATAAGGTAACGGTCTTGGAGAAATAATCCAAGACCATATGATAGAGGGATACTAGTCCACACCTAGAATCACATCAAAATACACCATTTCTAATATGATAAGATAAACTTGAGTATCAAACTCTTGAACAATCATAACATATTATCTATAAGCCTAATCCACTACAAAATAATCACCCATGGGAGTAGATACACATAATATCACAAATAAAGAATCCTAAGATAACTCAAACCACCGATGCATAATATGTAGAAGCATAAGAATAAGTGGATCCCGTATCAAATAAAATTAAAGTCGTATAATGGCACACTGATATCATACCTATAATAACAATATCCAAAGACCCTACCTTTAATCTACATGGTAAAACATATAAATGACCTCTCCTACCACCTAGTTGGGTACTTGACCGATCACCTATTCTACCTGCTTTAGGACCTCTACAAAAACCTTGGGGACTATTATATAATCCTAAATACCACCTCTAGCCGGGGAAACACTACTCTAATAACCAAAACACTCTAAACTGCAGTCACAATTTCCTCACGTCGAGGCTAATCTCTAGAGAAATAGACAAAGACCCTACACTTATAACACACCCCTTATACTGAACCCTATCTAAAATATTTGGCAGACCCAAATAGCCACCTCAGCTAGAAAACCCATGATATGAACCTGTTAAAGCTTGACTGCTACTCTTTCTAAGATAGTCACTGTAGCTAGACTAATCTCCATAAAAAATTTAAAGTATGACATGAATGGGACTACTAGATTAACCCGGATGCTGATAAGACTGGCATAGTGGGTAACTACCCTGAGAACCACTATCTTAAAACTACGATCCACTCCGAATTCTACTAAAACTACCCTAGTAAGGTGACCTTTTATCGTGTCCCCCTTGTTCCTCCCAATTATCTCCCCTGATCTACGTATGATCAGAAATATAAATAAAAGATCTACTACCACCAACCCAACTCTAAGTAGCCATGTGAAGAGAAAATCTTAATCCCTTTATAAAACATCAAATCTTCTTATGCTCAGTCTTTAAAATAGATGCCATATTCCTAGAAAACTTATAATATCAAGCCTTATACTCCAAAATAGTCATAAAACCCTACTCTAATCTAGATGACTGATCTCTTAGGCAGTCTCTAATGATACAAGGCATATACATCTCTACGAAAACCTTGGAGAATTTAGTCTATGTCAAAAGGGGAGTTCTAGTTATCTTGGAATGAAGATAACCTCTCCACATATGTCGAGCCCCTAAATCCAATTAAAAAGTAGTGTAGTCAACCCCACGTATCTTAATAAGGCCCAAATTATGGAGCCTATCCTTAGAAGAAACTAAGAACTCATATGTATCCTCGCTCACTTTCCTAGAAAATCTAGCAGGATTCAATTGCATGTATCTACATAACAACTTCTGATCCTCAACAAACATAGCAAACTAGGCGACTACAGACTGAGCAACTACTAATATTAGAGAGATTTTAACTCTGGGAGTCGCTACTATAGGTTGTTCCTTTTCCTTAATGCCACTTTTGATCGTAAATTTATCACCATCAGATGGTGCACCACCAACTAAACCCAATAACTAAATTAAAGCATCTTCGAGTAGCGACAAAAAAATAAACTAAGGTAGAGCCTGGGCTACCCCCTTTACCACTACTAGCTGGGATGGAGGAAACTCTAGTGTAGAGTAGGAATAGGGTTTGGTGAAGGATTCCTATCCACGTATCGACATGAGGCTACGACTTTTGCCTTCCCCAACCTCTATGACATCTACATCCTCTAGCAAGGATCCCTAGTCGCTAACTTAGGTTCCTTATATATAGCAGTAGTAGCCCGTGTCCTAGCCATCTATGAAAGAGTGAAACTAAATAAATCTTATAAACCAACACTGAATCTTAGCATTAAATAAGTGAAAGAAGTGAAGATCTTATAAGAATTTCCTAAGCTTTCTAAAGATAAGAAACAAATGTCATTGTTCTGATCAGCGGGACTCTACTAGACACTTGCTTTTATACTAACACTACCAATGAACCTAGGCTCTAATGCCAATTTGACACGACCTAATTTCATAAGCCATGATGGTACCTATTATACCCCAAAAATACGTAAACCAAACTGTAGCTCAAAACTATAAGTATGGACTAGTTGGTAGAAAATAGCATAAAATATCTAGAATATGCATGTAAATAAATTACAAGACAAAAATAATTAGAATAATAGAATAGATAAAGAGAATAAATATAACACCCAGATTTTTGTCCCTAGAAATATTTGGAGTTTTGAACTCATTGTCCTGAATACGACTCTTCCTACAAGTTGTAGGGTATCTTGAACGGTTGTAGGACACAAATCATGGGGTGGCTAGGAAGTGTTTCTCGAGTTACTACCATGGTGATGAATTGAGGCCACGAGTCATTAAGACACATTACAATTCATATAGGCCCCTTCATATCTAAACCAGTATGATGCCCAAGGTGTTCTGCTTTGAGTACGACTAGACTCCATAAGTCATAACGATTCTATACTAGTCGTAATGTACCAATCAAAAGGGTTACCTGTGTGTACCCAAAAGTTTTTTTCTTGATTATGACTCAGACCCTATGAGTCGTAGTGAGTCCTTATGAGTTGTATAGTGAACCGTTATCACTAGCAATAAATTTTAAGCTTTTAAATTAAGAGCATTTTAGACATTTCCTTTTTCCCTTGACATAACCCACAACTTTAACCTTATTGGGACTCCATTCCCATCTATAACACATGAAAATGACTTCTCTCATCTCACAAATTCTCTTAAGCAATAGTATTAGGGTTTTCTCAAGGTTGATTATATAGAGCTTCCAAGGGCAAATTTCCTTTAAAATTATGATCCTTTCAAGTGTGTACCTCTTTTCCCAAAACTTATTTTGTTAAATACATATGCTTAAATGGTTACTCATGTGGTTTAATTATTGGTTTTTAGATATACGCTGAGGGTTTTAATGATTGTTGTTTATGTGCTATTTCATATTTACATATGCATTGTTTAAGTTTTAAATGGTGAAATTGAAACCAATTAGATGCATGGGTGTGTAAATTGAATGGGAATATGGTTTTCCCATGTTTGATGAGTTAATAATTTAAAGCTTTCAACAACCTCAACCCAATCTTATGAAATTAGCTATGAACATGAGAATATGCATATTGAAAAGTTT